>NW_024381778.1:0-103876 GCF_016835505.1 Polypterus senegalus
CCAACATAAAATATTTTTTAAAACATTATCTTTTTAATCAACCAAAAGTTCAAAAACACTAGCAATTTTAAATATTTTACAAAAGTTTTCGCGGCGCCCCTAGAACATTCGACGGCGCACCGGTTGCCCGACAATGATATATACAATGAGGGGCACCAACGAATTTTAATAGCATGTGTCGTCATGTCATTTTCTAGCCCGCTTAATCCAAACGAGGGTCGCGCATGGTGCTGTAGCCTATCCCAGCTAGCATTTGGCACAAGGCAGGAACAAAACCCTAGGGTGCAGACACAAGCACAAAATAGGGCTAATTTAGCCTTGACATCATGCTAACAACAATTAATATTAAAATAAACATAACTACCACTTAATTTTAGTGTTCACTCATATCAATCAACAACAGAAAGCTATTGTTTAGAGTTGCCAATGTTCAGTTACCTTCATGCTTCCTTAAAAAAAACACAACAACAGGGTGATCTTATAAGCAGAACTGTGTTTACAGTTATCATAACTGGCACCTGACATCCATGAGGTGGGCTCAGTCTTCGCATTGAGTTATTCTCCTGAAATCATATGTAACTTGTGAATTATCTTTCTCCGCCTAGATCTGCACACACATGTAACAGAATATTCATTTTTCATAAATTAAAAATATGGAAATGGTATAATTTTTATTTTTATTCCATATCTCACATTAAAAAAATAATTAATTACTGTACAGTATTTGGTGTACATAAGAACAATTAAAAGATCCCCCACCCCCATAAGCATTATTACAACCTTTAACCCTTTGTTGAAATGCCCTTGTGTAATATCAGTGGGCGATCATTTAAATAAATATAATCTTCAGCTGTGGCTGGTCAGTGCCTAAAATATTTAACACAAAAAAAGGTAGCACTTCAAAACAATTCCTGAACGTGCTGCTCTAACAAAAAAAAAAAAGGTGAAAACCCCTGACCTATGATATCACACCCCATTTGATCACATATGCATCAATACTCTGTTCTAGTTTGATTAATAGGTCTGGTATAGGACAGGTGCTATATAAAATGGTTTATTATTATTATTATTATTATTATTATTATTATTATTATTATTATTATTATTATTATTATTATTATTATTATTATCCAAAATCATGATGTTCAATTACTGTTAGCAGTAACCATGACCCAAGATCATGCCCCACTTCACAGGATTGAGTTTATATTATTGGGGAGGGGACCTGATTAGATGGTTTAACATTTTGAGAAGCCTTATCTTAAAAGGTTTGGGAACACCCTGGGTAAGGCTGCTAAAAAAGAACACATAACAAGATCCCATTACAGTGTAATAAAGCAGGAAAAGACTGAAACAGACTAGAGGTGCAGGGCAGTAAAATGTAACAGGATTAAACTATGTAACAGAAGACAGGAATGGACTGGCTTCTTGAATGGGATGAATGGACTCTTCCCTGGCCAGAAGGCCCATATAATGGAAGTACAGGGGAATGCCACCTAAAAGGGCTATAAATTCTCCCAGTGTGCTAGGTGGCAGCCTCCCTTTGTTGGATTGCCTGTGTGCATACCTGCGGGGCAACCTGTGAGTTGTGAAATACCCATCCGTCCTTCTAACTCACTTATCCAGGATAGGGTCATAAGGTACAGTAGATGGAGACTATCCCAGGATTCATTAGACAAAAGTCAGGAAATATTGACGACTAAATGGATAATGCTGTAGCATACATAATCAAGTCTCAGAACTTCAAGGTTTGATGAAATTAGCTGATTTACATGTAGCAACAGGATACCTGGAACTGACAGGGTCAGGTGCTATTGAGCACAGTTAGAACAACAGGACTTTAACGCATCATACTGAATCCTGCAAGACTACCCTGTGTGGGACAACATTGAGATTTGATAGGATCAGGCTGTGTGAGTTCAGGTATGAAGATCAGCAATTCTGCATGAGTTAAAGCCTCAGAACAGAGCTGAGAAGACAGGTTCATTGCACCAGGCCTGACAGAATCAGACTGCACAAGTTTATGTCGGACCACACTAGAGCTGGACAGAATCAAACTAATTAGATCAAACTACAAAATGCTGAGATCTGAGGAAAACACTGGACATCTACAGGGTAATTCACATCTGCAAAATACTTGTATTAAATGAGTGAAGCACCAGCATATGGAGAAGTGCAGAATCTAAATCTGACAAAAGTGTACTAGCCATATTAGACCTTCCTGTAAGGCTCTGTGTATCCTCCACATCAGGAAGTCTGCAGCACTCTTTTCTATTTGTGGCAGCATGATGCACCTGTGCTGCTGTCCAACGGACTTCCGATCAGAGCAGCAAATCAGCTTTATGGCTAACAGCTACTGTTTTCCCACAGTGGTGTGGTAATCAACTTTTAAGGCAGGAGCTATAAGAAGAGATGCAGCAGTCTGTCCAAAGATCTGGAGGCTGTTTTCGTTAAGCAAAGCAATCCTTGTCTGTTTCAGTGTCTGTGGAAGCACGCACCTGACGTGTGTGTGTGTGTGTGTGTGTGACTGAGCCTGCATGCTTGTTTGTGTGTCTGCATGTGTGGGTGTGTGAAAGTGAAACTTTGACACTGTTATTGAATTTTGCTGACAAGCGTCATTGTTTCAGCCTAACGACTGAGTGGCCCCTTGATGATCTCAAGAGAGATGTATCCAAATTCTCCATGGTTAGCAGGCCTCAAATCCAAAGTGATAAACGGTTTTGACTTCCTTTCCATTGAATGTCAATTTGAGTGATCAGTTTGTCCTCTCACAATGCCACTTCAAGTCCTGTAGCAGACTAACTTGATGGAGAAGGCCAGGTCCACAGTGTAGGTCAGGAGGTTGAGGCAGGTGATGATGGTGATGGTCAGACTGTTTCTCCATAGGCTTTGGGGACTTATATTTTGTTGCGTGTTCACCAGGTGCCAAAGCCAGAAACCTGTAGCTGTGACGTACATGACGACACATAACATGCTAAAGGCTGCCAGGATCCTGTCAAAGGGGACAAGGCACCGTCCAGTGCATTCGCCCAGCATAACAACAATAGTGCAGACAGACATGAGGAAGCAGCAGCTGTACACCACTAGACTCCACCAGAAGAGTGGGTAGACCCTCAGATTGTCCAGCACCTCTGTATCCACACTGACAAAAATCATACAGCTGCAGAAAACCTCAAACACCTTGAGAAATCCAGGGGTGGTGGACATGTAGCCACTGTGAGCCTCACTTCTTACCTTGGTCATGTAGACCTCAGCACTGTACGACAGGAAGCTGAAGCAGGAGAAGATGGTGGCACTGACCAAGTGGCCGCAGGACGATTTTTCAAAGCAGCTCTCTTTGATCACAAACAGTGGGAAGCAGACTGAGGCACTCAAGGTCATCAGGGCACCCAAGAAAGCCATGCTGATGGGTAGATTTTTCCAAGAAAGAGGCACAAGGCTTTGAAACTGCACAAACTCCACCAAGAGGATTAGGCCGGTGAGCACGAAGAAGAAGCACCAACTGAACATGCACAGGAACCAGTGAGGACCCTTGTCCAGAAAGCTGCTGTCGGCTGACACCACCAGGCTGAAGGTCACACATCCAAACAGCATCTCTAGGATCCGCACGATGGACTGGGGAGAGGTCAAAATGCGGGCCTCACCCAGGATGACCGGCATCCCTGCGTCTGCTCCTGCTGTGCAGCTGTGCGACTTGTGGCGCCTGTGTGAATGAGGCAGTTTCCTGTTAAGTTTTAAAATAAGAAAGAGAATGAGGGAGGAAGAGAAGGAGGGGGAGGAAGAAAGCAAGCAAGATGTGGCAGCGCTGCAAGAGTCACATCCGCTCTGCCAGGTTACCTCCAACTGTGCTTAGAACGCTACTCTGTTGCCTCCATCATTTGGGCTCATGGGCCTTCTATTACTTTTATGTCTCTTCTCGTTACACTCTTGCCATTCAACTTGGTCATTCAGTGCTAGGGAAGTAAACAAAACACATGTGGTCACCGTCTTGATGTTTGTATCTACCTTCATGTTTTCTTACCTGGGGTCACCTCACAAGGCGGATCAGAGAACCCTTCCTGTCAGTCCGACTGTTAGGCAGTAAAACGGGAGCTGTACTCTTTAAGACTGACGGGCTCAGTTTAACCTGCTTGTCTTATTTGTCTCACTCACAGTGGGCACTTCTGGCACTAGAATTGTGTATCCAAACAGAGTTGCACTGCTTGCCTCAGGGCATCCCTCAACAAGGTGGGCCTGAAACACTAGTGAGAAGGGCCACATGTCACTGTCAAAAATTCAGAATAACAGAATTGCTCAAAAAAGAAAGCCAAATCAACCTTGAAAATCGAAATGTGCTATAGGAAAAGTGCAGTGAATCAGTGACATTGAAGACAATAAACACTGGCATGTGGCAGTACAGTGGGTAGCTGTGCCACCTCACAATTCCAGTGTCCTGAACCCGGTCATTGGCTATATGACAGCTATTCTTGTTACTCTCGACCATACTTCTTGAGTAGGAATCATTTAAGCCAATTCATTGATTCAGTGTCCTGGGTTCAAATCCCAAGTTTGATGGCTGTTTGTGAAGACTTTACAAGTTCTCTCAATCTCTCTGTGACTTCTGCTTCTATATTCCCATAACATGTTTGTTAGGTTAATCAGATGTCCCAAAAAGGCCTGTTTAGTTCTGTGAGCATCAGTAGGCATCATGATGGACTGGCACACTTTCTAGGGATGGCTTTTTTCTTGCACATCAGAAGCATTTCTGGATATAATGTTCTCCTGCTGCTCCCCCTGGTGGCGCCCAAGAACACTGAGGGCTGTCCTATGGGACTGCAATTCCTAGCCTGTTCTGTGGATATCCATAAGGCAGTTCCACTGGTTAGACGCTGCCATCACGTGCACAGAGGAAGAACATAGCTCCTGGAAACAGCCACCCGCTGTCTTTACCAGTAAGCGGCCTCCTGTGCTGGCAAGGAACCAGCACCCATATAAGTCGGTATGCCAGTCTATCCTTATCCTTCCATTACATCATCCCTTCCTGGTAAGGAACCAGTTTCTAACCCACTCAGGATACCAGTCCATCTCTGTCCTTTCATTATGGCCTCCTGTCATGGCAATAAGCCAGCTTTCATTCAGGTAAGGATGCAGGAACAATTGGCATGGCATTCACAATGGTTAAACAGCCCTGGTGCAGTTGGGCTCAACATGACTCTTCCACACAGCACAGGTTAGCCCCATCCTGACTGACTTCAGATTAGCCAGGCTCTATAGATAACAGGGCCCTGCTAAGCTAAAGCCCTCCAGTGTCAGCTCAGTTTAGATCAGTCCAGCCCCCACCTCTTGAATTGGGTTCTCTTCACCCAACATGTCTAATCCCAATGTGGCTTCCATTAGCCCAAGTGCAAACAGACCCCACTCATCTAAGCTCAGGCCCTCAGATATTTGGTCATGTTTTGGTTATCTCCACTAAGTGCAGCCCCATCTGGACCACATCGTCACTTTCATTGAAGCACATCTCTGTCATGAATTTAGAACTAGTTTTTGCTAATATTTTTCCATTAGTAAAATTTCTCCTACAATGTTCTATTTTTTCATATTGTAGACTTTATGAATATCATATTTTTCATACTTTGTGGCTTAATATTATAGTATTATCAAGTTATATTTTGTTCTTTATTATTTTACATTCTCCAACAGCATCATACTTTTTGTTTACGTTATGGTGTCATGGATTTTGGGTGCCATTGACTAAATGCAACAGTGGGTTGCTAGGGAGTGGTAACTGGAAGTCGCACCAGATGATGGCATCAAGGCGATGACATTAAAACCATCCAGGATTCTGGATTCACTTTCAAAGTTGTCTCTGGTCCTTGAACTAATACCAAATTTGGGTGTTCAGTTCTTTGTTACCCAAGTTTGACTTTTAAATCATGTTTTGGTACATGTTTTTTTGACTTCTCTGTGTTTGACCGTAGCCTGCCCACAGGCATAAGTCTTTGGTTTTGTTCCTCTCCTGGGCCTACTCTTCAGTGTTTAATGTCACTTCTGTCAGTTAAATCAACTACCACTTCAACTACATTAAACTCAATGCAGTTCATTTTACGCTGCACAATACTCATCTAAACACAGTTCAGTTTGTTATCTGTGTGGGACATTTTGACCATGTTGAAGAGAACTTATGCCAAATCCATTCTATGGTTTTGGAAAAAAAAAATGGATTTATTTAATCAGCCAGTATGATCCAAGCTTAGAAGGCTGTCTGAAAGACTTTCATCATCAAGCCTTCATTAAAGTCTTAACAATCCATTGAATGCGGGCTGAGTTTTATTTGGTATCTTTGCCCCAGGTGAACTGACCATGCCCCTTTCTGGGTTCCCTTTTATCTTTTATCTTAGGATAATATGACAAAGATGATATCGGCCTGGCTGTTTCTGTCATGGACCTGACTGGGTGTGTCTTTTGTCCTTGTGTTCTATTGTCCGTCTTGGGCGTGGTCAGATTCCAAAGATTTTCAGTTCCCAAGTGTGAAAAAAAGAACACACCTTGAACAATCAAAAGCTACTCATCCTATCCCCCTGTACTCCTAGCCCGGATGTCCCAAAGCAGTGCTCTGAATTGCCATTAGCCTCTCAGCAGAAAGACCATTGAATTGTAGAAATTAAGCCAAGAGGTTCTAAAGATGTGACCAGACCTCTGGATCATAGATGGAGAGGTAGGAACATACTGTGATAATGTTCATTAGGTGATAGACTGACAATTTGAAGGTTCAGGATGCAGTTGAGTATAACACTGAAGCTGTTGATACTGAATGATATAATACATTCAAAGGGATCTGTCATTCAGTGAGATGTACTTGTGGCTCTTAAGTTGATTTGGATCTCCTGCTAGAAGGAAAAGTCCTACTAACTTAGTACTCAATTATATAAAGTCTGCAGACCTACAGGTATTTGAATAATCTAGGCAGGCAGTGAACCTGTCCATGGACAATAAACATTGAGATATTTCTTGAGAATTAAGTGACGTTCAAAGTGATGTGCTGCTCTTTTTAATATATAGTTGTGGAAATGAAGAGAACACAAATTAGAAAAAAGATTTGGGGTAGGCACCACATATATTTGGAATAAGTAGTCTGAACAAAAAAATGTCTTTACAGACTGGAGTAACAAAAATGACAATGGTGGTTGTATAGGTGAACTGGAGGAAGTGATGTCAGGAACGTCCGGAACTGGAAGTGAGGTCTATAGGCTCAGGCGGGATTTACTTTGGCTGGTCTGTAGACGAAAGAGAGAAACGATCAGCGAACACTGCCAACTCCTGGTCCAGCATGTAATTACATCCATTTGAGCCCTTTAGCTGCCTCCCTTGCACATGTGTGTGACACAAGGTATACTGTAAATGACCTGGATAGGAATAAAAAGCTTTTTAATAAACTAAGAGGAAGGTAGAGAGTATAGGATCAGCCATATCATTGCAGGCGGAAATTATACAGGCTGGGCAGAGTTGAAGCTGATGAAATTTAACGTACATAACAACAGCAACAATATTTATTTCTATAGCACAGTTTCATACAAAAAATGTAGCTCAAATTGTTTTATAAGATACTAAAGAAAAGGTTACAAGAAAAGTAGAAACAATTTAAAAATAAATAAGAATGAATAAATGACATACCAAAAATAGCAAATAAGAATAAATCAATACATACTTACATAACACAGATATGCAAATTATAGGTAAAGTAGAGTCCCTACATACTGTAGATGCATTTTTAAGTCTATAATGAGAAGTCTGTTGCTATGGTCAGATAGCCAGGGAATACCAGATAAATAAAAAAAACACTCTGGGGTGAGATGCTGGAGAAAAAACACAAATTCTGCAGGGGTTCCAAGACCAAAACTCCTCTGCCAAGGCCCCCACTGTGCATTCTACATAACATCAATATACTTAAGTAGTTCCTTATTGTTTTTTAAGCTGTTTCCTATAAGACTCGACGCAGTGGATGTCATTGACAGTTTGGCTATCTGCTTATATTTCAACATCACAGATAGCTGTACAGTACTTTGATCAGATGGTGGTGGTGTGGTAATAGTTGACTTGTTTCTAGCTAGTTCGTGAGGATTGTAAGTCAAGGATTAAGGTTAGGGTTAAGATTCGGGAGGTTACATTTAAGCTTTATAACACCCTGTTGAGGCCTCCCCTGGAGTGCTGTGTGCAGTTTTGGTCTCTGGGCTACAGAAAGTCAAGTGAAGAGTAACTAGCTTGACTCCAGGCCTGAGAGAGGTGAGCTATGGGTGAGAGACTGAAGAAATTGAACCTTTTCAGTTTAGATAAATGGAGATAAAGAGGTGACATAATTGAAATGTTTAAAATTATGAAAGGAATTAGTGCAGTGGATCCCAGCTATTACTTTAAAATGATTTCAACAAGAACACAGGGACACAGTTCAAAACCTGTTAAGGGTAAAACTTGAACATATGTTATAAAGTTTTTCTTTATACTGGTAATCATACACACATGGAATAAATGGCCAAGTAGTGTGGTTCAGAGTAGCACTTTATGAACTTTGAGGGACTTTAAAACTGAAATTGATGGTGTTTTGGAAAAATTAGGAAATTATAATTGTTGTCATGTTCTCATATCTTGGCACATCTCAACTCTGCCCAGCTGAGTTTGGTTAAACTTTGCCCAGAGCATCCTGACCAACTTGTCCTCTCCTAATTTAGCTCCTTTTAATCCTACCCACTGTAGTTTAACTAAATTCTTCCCATCTTATCTTGGACTCTCCAGCTCTCTTTTACTCTGTCTCTCCCAATGAGGCATTGGGACTCTTTTTGGAACAGATGGAACCTGTACTGCTGTGACAGGTTACATCTAAACTGGAAGGTCACCAATGTGCTGAGGTGGAGTGAGTAGGCTGGTTGAGGATGGCTTAAACTAGAGAATGGGGAAGGCAGGGAGTTTAGGACAGGCCGGGTTTAGAACTGTACATGAAGGAACAAACAATAGTGTAAAAATAAAAATGAATAGTAATGTAAATTCTAACCCAATGTTTAAATACAAAAGTAAAATGAGTAGCACGTTAAAAATAGATTCCCTTAATGTTAATGGTATCAAAAATAAAACATGTCAGTTGGAATTGTATGTAGTGGAGCATAATTATGATATAGCAAAAGTGAAAACCTGGCTAAATAACAAAGACAGAGATGAGTGTAATATAGAGGGATACACATTTGTCAGGAAGGATAGCAGAACGGGACGTGGGGTTGTTGTTTATATCAAACAAAATTTAAATCAAGTCCTTTTCAGTTGAACGATGAGCCCCATCTTAGTGAGGACATGTGGCTTCATCTGGAAAGCATTACAAAAAGAGTTCTTATATTAGGAGTGTGCTATAGACCACCCGATGCAGACAGTAATTGCAACACACATCTTTTTAGTAATTGTAAAAATGCAAGTTTACAGGGGGATATTATAGTCATGGGGGACTCTAACTACCTGAATATTAAATGGGAAAACCTTGCAAATAGTGGAGCACAAGAGCAGGAGTTTTTAGAAGTAATTTGTGACTGTTTCTTAACACAGTATGTAAAAGCACCAGCGTGGGGTGAAGCCTGTCTGGATTTAGTAATTTGTAATAATCAGGGTAGAATTGAGGGTGTTGAGGTGATGAACCATAATATAATACAGTTGTCAGTGTTTTAGAAGAGTGCAGATGCTAAGACTAAAACTATTAAGTTTAACTTTGGAAGAGCAAATTTTGAGCAGATATGGTAAAGTCTAAGTTGGAGAGACTGGGATAAGATTTTAAGACAATTGAGGAACAATGGAACAGGTTTAAAATGTTTAACATATAATATAAAACAGCTACATACCTGAATTTGGAATTAGTAGAAAACTAAAAAAAACACTGCAATGGGTTAATAAAAACTTGCAAAAGAAGCTGCAAAGGAAAAGGCAGCTGTATAGGTCATTCAAGACTAACAACTCCAAAGTGAGGCATATGAGAACATGAGGGCAAATATTAAGAAGGATATTAGGGAGGCTAAAAGGCAGTTAGAGTGAAAGACGACCAAAACAGGTTCCTTCAGAATTTTAGTAGTAAAAGAAAAGTCAATGAGGAGGTGAAATGCATCGGGAATAGTAAAGGGGAATTAAAAAATACAGACAGTGAAATAGCAGATGCTCTAAACTCGCATTTTTCTGAGGTCTTTACAAGTGTGAAAATGTGTGAAAGTGTGAAAATGGATAACCTCCCAGCAGTAAAATGAGTCTACTAAGGAGGTAGTGAATGATTTGGAAATTGTAGAGGGAGAAGCGCTGCTATGATTAAATAGGCTGAAACCAAACAAATCACCAAGACCAGATAATATTTACCCTCGAACTTCTTAAGGAGGCTAGTGATTACACATACAAAACACAGGACGCATATTTTTAGGAGGCACTGTGCACTGGGAAAATTCTGAAGACGTGGAAAATGGCAAATGTTATCTCATTAAATAAAAAGCGTTATCGGGCATTATTTACCTGGACTTTTAGAAAGCATTTAATAAGATGTCACATGAGAGATTGGGCATCAAACAAAAAGAAGTGGCAATTCAGGATGATGTTTTTAGATGGGTGCAGAATTGGCTCAGACACAGGAAGCAGAGGGTGACGGTGCAAGAAACCTTATCAGAATTGACTGATTAACTGTTAAGAGTGGTGACCAGCAGGGGTCAGTGCTGGGGCCACTGCTAGTTTTAATATATATAAATGATATGGATAGGAATATAAGTAACAAGCAGGTTAAGTTTGCAGATGATACCGAGCTAGGTGAATTGCCAGAATCCATTAAATCATTATAGAAGGACTTTCCAAAGCATACAAGCTTGAACAGATTTATGGCAGATGAAATTTTATGTCAGCAAATGTAAAGTATTACATGCAGGAAGTAAAAATGTTAGGTTTGAATACACAAAGGGGAGGTCTGAAAATTTAAAGTACACCTTTACGAAAAGGATTTAGAAGTCGTTGTAGATTCAATACTATCAACTGCCAGACAATGTTCAGAAGCCATTAAGAAGGCTAACAGAATGTCGGGTTATATAGCACGATGTGTGGAGTACAAGCCCAAGGAGGTCCTGCTCATGCCTTATAATGCACTGGTGAGGCCTCATCTGGAGTTGTCTGCAGTTTTAGCCTCCAGGCTACAAGAAAGACATAGCAGCACTAGTAAAAGTCCAGAGAAGAGCAACTAGGCTGATTCCAGGGCTACATGGGAGGAATTATGAGGCAGGATTAAAAGAGCTGAACCTTTTCAGTTTAAACTAGGGAAGATAAAGAGGAGACATGATTGTTTGAAATTATGAAGGGAATTAGTAGAGAGGATCAGGAATGTTATTTTAAAATAAGTTAATCAAGACCACAGGGACACGGTTGAAAGCGTGTTAATAGTAAAGTTTGTACAAACATTAAGATTTTTTTATTCACCCAGATGACTATAGACACATGGAATAAATTACCAAGGAGTGTGATAGACAGTAGGACCTTAGAGTCTTTCAAAACTCAACTTGATGTGATTTTAGAAGAAATAAGTATATAGGACTGGTAAACTTTGTTGGGCTGAATGGACTGTTCCCGTTTATATTATTTTAATATTTCAAATACTTCTTATATTTCACAGCTTACCTCATTTTAACTTTGCCCTTTCCTATTCAGTTAAACTATGACATTTAATTCGACTCAGCTCACCTTTCTTCTAACTTTAGATCACCTTTATTCTACTATGTCAGACTTTAATTCTGCCCAGGTCATCCAGATTCAGCTTCACTGATCTTAAAACAGTCTTATTCTATCTTGGTTCACATTTACTCTGCCCATTGCAGCTCAGTTCATCTCGGTCCAGGTCATCTTGGCCATTACTCCTAACCAGAGACCAGTCTTTTTCCTGTTTTGATTTACATATCATAGTTTATCTTAGTCTGTCTAGTTGAAATTGGTGAAAATCAGCTTAGCTTGCCTTAACTCAGTTTTCCTAATCTCTGACCAACCTTTCTTTATTCCAGCTCTCAACTTCTACCTCAGTTTATGTATGTCCAGAGGGGTTTTTACATTAAGGATATGTAGTGCACCCCATCACCATCACCCAGTAGATGGTGCTGTTCTGCAAAAATAGTAAGTATTGCTTTCTAAATGTTTCATCATCTCTCATTCTCTCTTTTTCTTCAGCCCTTCTGACAGCATCTTTCTCCCATGTCCTTATGGCCCCACCAGAATTTTTACTGCAAATACACAACTGTTTACTGTATGTCACCTCAGTTAAACTTTTAGCCTTTGACTCCTCTGCCTTTGAAACCTTATCTTACCTTAAGTTGTTCCAGCTCATCTCAGTTAAACTCCACTCAGCTCATTCTGTGTCATCTCCCCTAATCTTAGACCAGCCTTACTCTACTCTGTCCTTCAAGTTGAAGTTAAACTCTACTCACCTTAGCTTAGCCTAACTTTTTGACTAGCCATAGTCTACTCAGCTTTCATACCTTAGCTTATTTTAACTCTGTCCAGTCAACTGGATTAAACTATGCTTAGCTCAAATTGGCCCACATCTTCCAATCTTAGACCAGCCTTTCTCTACTCTGCCATTCAAGTTAGAACTGAACTCCACTTAGCTCAACTCCACCAAACTCTCCTAATCTTTGATCACCCTTACCTTGCTTTCGCTTAACTTAACGTGGCCTAGTTCAGTTCATTTAAACTCTATCCAGGTCATCTTCGCTCATCTCTCCTAGTCTTTCATCAGTTTCATTCTCCTTTAACTCACATGCCTTACTCTATCTCAACTTGTCCAGTTCAGCCCAGCTAAATTCCACATAGCTCATCTTAGTCCATTTCTCCTAATTTTAGACTAGCTGTATTCTACTTTGTCTCACATTAACTTGGCCCATTCAAGATCATCACAACTCATGTCTAAATGTAATTGTGTGTACTCTAACTCAGTTAAACTCTGGTCAGTCATCTTGGCCCATTAACTCTATCTTGGCTCCTTTCTCCTAATCTTTGTTCAGTCTTACATTGCTCTGGCTCTCAGATATTAGGCTGTCCTAATTGTGTCCACTTTTGCTCTTTTAAACTCATTTTAGCCCATTCCTTTTATTCTTTCATAAATGTTATTCTCCCCGACTCTCACACCATATTTCATTTTAATGCGGTACAGTATAGTTTAACTTAGTTAAACTCAACTCAACTTATCCTAGCTCTCCTACTTTTTAAACAGTCTTATTATACCTTAGGTCGCTTTAAATTAGTACAGTTCAGGTTATCTAAACTTTACCCAGGTCATCTTGGCTCATTTCTCATAATCATTAACCAGCCTCATTCTCCAATGGCTATTATGCCTTACTCCATCTTAACTAGTCCAGTTCAGCTCAGTGTAACTCCTCTCATCACATTTTGATCAACTCTTCTAATCTTTGACCAGCCTTATTGCCCTCTGGCTCTCAAATCTTAGTTTATGTCCTCTTATGTTTTCATTTAAAAATGAGAACATCAGTCTCTGTTTTTACCTTTTGTCCACACTACCCCTCTGTTTTCCACTCCTAAAGACAAGACTTTTTTGAAAACGCTTCCTAGAGTTTTAACTTTCTGAAAACGCTGTCTCAGCATTGCAGCGTGGACAGGTGAAAACACAGAGTTTTGAACACACAGATTGGTTTATGCTTATTACATGGTCATTCTCTGATTGGATCCAGCTCATTACAACTGCTTGTCTGTACTTTATCTTTTAGGTTTAAGTGTAGTTGCAATTATTACCTTTGAAATTTCCTCTGTGATGTGCAGGTAGTCTTTTCTCATTGTTCACATCTCTTGAATAGCATACTAGCACTGACATGACTTCCAGTCTGTATTCTCAGTTTACTCTCAACAACAATTCCATCTCAACGTCATTCTAAACATAACAATCTGTTCTTTTGTTTTTTCCGTATTTCTCTTTGCTATTGTCAGTGTGTACACTGCATTTTTGCTTATTTTAGTGTTCCTTTCATTATGATGTGAACAAACTACTGTGGATGGAGATCATTTTAGTTTAAAATTACACTCACCTAAAGGATTATTAGGAACACCTGTTCAATTTCTCATTAATGCAATTATCTAATCAACCAATCACATGGCAGTTGCTTCAATGCATTTAGGGGTGTGGTCCTGGTCAAGACAATCTCCTGAACTCCAAACTGAATGTCAGAATGGGAAAGAAAGGTGATTTAAGCAATTTTGAGCATGGCATGGTTGTTGGTGCCAGACGGGCCGGTCTGAGTATTTCACAATCTGCTCAGTTACTGGGATTTTCACGCACAACCATTTCTAGGGTTTACAAAGAATGGTGTGAAAAGGGAAAAACATCCAGTATGCGGCAGTCCTGTGGGCGAAAATGCCTTGTTGATGCTAGAGGTCAGAGGAGAATGGGCCGACTGATTCAAGCTGATAGAAGAGCAACTTTGACTGAAATAACCACTCGTTACAACCGAGGTATGCAGCAAAGCATTTGTGAAGCCACAACACGCACAACCTTGAGGCGGATGGGCTACAACAGCAGAAGACCCCACCGGGTACCAGTCATCTCCACTACAAATAGGAAAAAGAGGCTACAATTTGCACGAGCTCACCAAAATTGGACAGTTGAAGACTGGAAAAATGTTGCCTGGTCTGATGAGTCTCGATTTCTGTTGAGACATTGAAATTGTAGAGTCAGAATTTGGCATAAACAGAATGAGAACATGGATCCATCATGCCTTGTTACCACTGTGCAGGCTGGTGGTGGTGGTGTAATGGTGTGGGGGATGTTTTCTTGGCACACTTTAGGCCCCTTAGTGCCAATTGGGCATCATTTAAATGCCACGGGCTACCTGAGCATTGTTTCTGACCATGTCCATCCCTTCATGAACACCATGTATCCAGCCTCTGATGGCTACTTCCAGCAGGATAATGCACCATGTCACAAAGCTTGAGTCATTACAAATTGGTTTCTTGAACATGACAATGAGTTCACTGTACTAAAATTGCCCCCACAGTCACCAGATCTCAACCCAATAGAGCATCTTAGGGATGTGGTGGAACGGGAGCTTCGTGCCCTGGATGTGCATCCCACAAATCTCCATCAACTGCAAGATGCTATCCTATCAATATGGGCCAACATTTCTAAAGAATGATTTCAGCACCTTGTTGAATCAATGCCACATAGAATTAAGGCAGTTCTGAAGGCGAAAGGGGGTCAAACACCGTATTAGTATGGTGTTCCTAATAATCCTTTAGCTGAGTGTATAGTGTTTAAATGAAAATGTAGTCGTGTGGATGTAGCTCTAGCCTATCTTATCTGTGTCCACTTTGGCACAGTTAAACGTGGCCCATCACTTTTAATCTTTTATATCTTCCTCTGGTTCTCACGCCTTAGCTCATCTTAAAGCTGCCCATTTTAATTTAATTAAACTGCACTCAGCTCAACTTACCTCAGCTCTCCTAGTCTTTGAGCAGCCCTATTCTGCTTTACGTCATGTTCATTCAGTCGGGTTCAGCTCATTCAAACTCTGACCAGGTCATCTTGGTTCATCTCTCCTAGTTTCTAACCATCCTTACTCTGCTCTAGCTCTCATACCCATCTCCATCTTAGCTAGTCCGTTTGAGAACAGTTTCATTTCACTCGGCTCTATTTGACCAGCTGCATTCTACTTTGTCTCACTTCAACTGAGTACTTTAAAGCGTATTCACACAGGATCACTCTTTTGAATTGAAGACCCACCTCTCCCTGTCAATTATTGGTCAAGAGTCTTGTCTTCAATTCAAAAGTGTGACCCCGTGTGTAGGTGATCCTACTGTATATGTGGATTACTTTCTTCTTACTAACTTCCGGAGTTATCTATTTAACAATATTTTAGCAAAAGCATACATGCATTTCGCCCACTGTGAGCATACAAATGAATAACTTGATATGTGGATTAAAAGATTTTTTAATGGACATTTTGATATTCCTTGCTCTTGGCGGAGTGGTGGCTCTGAAGCTAGGGATCTGCACTGGCAATCGTAAGGTTGCCGATTCGAATCCCGTAAATGTCAAGAGGGACTCTGCTCTGTTGGGCCCTTGAGCAAGGCCCTTAACCTGCAATTGCTCCGTCCTTGGTATGACATTAATCTGCATCCAGCCCTGCATGTAGGCCCTCCAAACCTGCAGGGAAAAACTTGGGGGTTGCTGGCAGAATTGGCACTCCAGTCACCATAACAAACCTCCCACTGTTCCACTCCATCTGAACTCGTGTGGTGCTGATGTGGCACTTGGGTCGTAATCTGTGATCCTAAGTTGGTTTGTTGTGTGGTTGGTGCGGCAGTGCTCTGTATCAGCGTCTGCTCCTAACCTCCTTGCTTTTGCTCTTCTACAGTGTTGGTTACTATTGAGTCCTGTTCTACAAGAAAACTTTGCTGTGTCTGTTCTCCATGAAAATGAGGGCTTAAATATTTTTCTTAGCCATCACTTCAAACTACATGGAGTAAGACTTCTTCTTCTTCATCTTTCTCTGTCTATCCCTGTCTTTCACAACATTTTCTGCCACACCAAGTGCCTTTATATCCTCCCTGACCACATCCATAAACCTCCTCTTCAGCCTTCCTCTTTTCCTCTCGCCTGGTGGTTCCATCCTCAATATTCTTTTCCCAATATAACACTCATCTCTCCTCTTTACCTGCCCAAACCACCTCAATCTAGCCTCTCTCACTTTGTCACTAAACTTTCAAATCTGTGTTGCCCCCCTAATATAGTCGTTCCTATTCCTGTCTACCCTTCTTACTCTGAGCAACTCTGCCACTTCCAGCTCTGCCTCCTGCATTTTCAGTGCCACAGTCTCCAAAAATACAGCACAGCTGATCTCACTACCATTTTATAGACCTTCCCTTTCACTCTTGCAGGTGACAAATCACTCCTGACACTCTTTTCCACCCAGTCCCCCCTGCTTGCACTCTCTTATTCACTTCACTTCACTTACACACTGTCACAGTCTCCATTGCTCTGGACTGCTGAACCCAAGTATTTAAATTCATCTACCTTCACCACCTCTGCTCCTTGCAGTCATTCCCTTCCACCACCTTCCCTCTCATTCAAGCACATGTACTCCATCTTACTCCTACTGACTTTCACTCCCCTATTCTCCAGGCACACCTCCACCTCTCCAGGTTCGGCTCCACTTGCAGTCTATTCTCACTACAGATCACAATGTCATCGTCCATGAGGACTCCAGTCTGACCTCATCTGTCAACCTGTCCACCACCATTGCAAAAAGGAAAGGGCTCAGAGCCAATCCTTGATGTGATCCTACTCTCATCTTGAACCAGGCTGTCATTCCTACCGCACACCACACCGCAGTCACATTGTCCTCATACTGTATATATCCTGCACCACCATCACATACTATTCTACTATTCCCACCTTCCTCATACAGTACTCCTTCTGACCTTCTCTGTACTTCTCCATCAACACTCTTAAAGTAAAGCATGAAAACAAAGAGGACTGATTTAGAAACTTTTATGTTGGGTAGAATGCATGGTGGGATGGACTGGTGATCTTTTGGCATTGGAACCCCTGCAGATTTTGTTTTTTTCCTAACTGAAGTTTTCTGTTCTGACCTTACCTTGTTTTGTTGTTACTTACTCCTTAATATTATTGCCTAATCTTTATTGTTTTTTCTCTTTGTTATCTTGTAAGGCACTTTGAGCTACATTGTGGTATGAAATGTGCTATATAAATTAATGTTGTTGTTGTTTCCTGGCATGAAACCATATTGTTGCTCACAGACTGAGACCTCTCCTCTCAGCCTGGCATCCATCACTCTTTTCTCTATCTTCATGGTGTGGCTGATCAACTTTATACCCCTATAGGTACTGTCAGTCTGCACATTTCCCTTATTCTTGAAAACTGGTGGTAATATACTAATATACAGTACTGAGCAGTAGAGAAGAAACTACATGAAGTAAGTCCATCCATCCATCCATTATCCAACCTGCTATATCCTAACTACAGAGTCACAGGGTCTGCTGGAGCCATTCCCAGCCAACACAGGGTGCAAGGCTGGAAACAAATCCCGGGCAGGGCGCCAGCCTACTGCATATGAAGTATGTAATATATAAAAAAATAATTTTTGGGTGGAGCATTTATTTAACTCACTTAACACTACTTTGACGCTACTCTGCCTTATTCTCTTCTGGCACTTGCATTTTGGCTCAATGCATTTTGACTCTGCAAAACGGCACAGATACTCGAGATGCTCCTCCAAGGTTCTCTACCTTTGCCCGTCTTCCATCTGCCCAGCTAATGTCAGTCCATCTCCCGTGGTACTTGTTACCTATCAACTCCCCACCCCGCACGTCAATATGGCCGAACCTCCGCCAGCATCGACACCCTCAGGCTCCGCTGACAGTCCCGGAACGTTCGGAGCGCTTTGAAGAGTCGGCTGTGAGGACCGCGGGGCCTGAGCTGCAGGTAGCTCTTCTTGTTTATTTCTCTTAATAAACAGCAGGCCTCTGTGGCGGCTGATAAATGAGTCCGAGACACTAGGGGTCTGTTTTAATGATCTAAACTGAGGGAGCCTGTTTATGGAGAAACAGATAACGTGCAGGAGGGTCTGCCTTAGAACTGGAGGCAGTGTCACTCAAAATCGGCTCTTTCTTGTTGGCTCGCTTCTCGCACCGATAGCTTTCAAAGCGCCTGTCTGTCGTACCGAGCGCTGGCGGGGCAGCATCGCTCGGCTGCCTGGGGCTCACTTCATTAAGTAAGTGCTGCTTGTTGCACTGAAGGCACTGCAAGGTGGGCTTTGCTCTCAAACAACGTGTCTAATACTCATCTGGCCCTCCAGAAGGCTGTGGAGCTGGTCTGTACATATGTGACAGGAGGGCATTATGGTCACTATAGCGGATGAAGATAGATACCCATCTGTCTTTTGTTCCGAGCACCACAGACAACAGGTGGTCCAACGTTAACTTGCATCCCCTGGCAAGGTCAGCACTAAACGACGCGGCTAAAAGGGGGTTATTTATTTATTTATTTTTGCTGGTGCTGAGTTCTCGTTTATTTTGGGGGTGTTCACGCCATCTATACTGTCACCAGATCGTTTTCATCGAAGCCAGAGAACGCTGCATCACCACTAGAGGGCGCTGTCGTACCTGTCGAGATGCGTCCACACGCAGCGCAGATCTCCGAGCCGGGAGCGAGCACTTCCCGCGCCCTCGTCACCTTTTCTCTGTCCACCTGTCAAGCCATTGCGGCTCATAAATTACAATACTCACCGGAAATGAGCCGCAGTGGTTACGAGGAAAAAAGTCCGGATGGGGAAGCTGGAACTCTAATCTTCACTTGTGTTCTTTTGTGTAAGTCACAACAGCAGAACTCACCTCTCTGGGAGATGATTACCAGTAAAAAGCGATCGGCAGCAGACGGCCTTGTGGTTAGGGAGACGAGCCGAGAGGCCAGCCCCGCACCCCCTTCCTCGTCCTTTAGAGAAAAGCGGCGCTCCAGTCGGTGACCTTTGAAGACAAAGCGTGTTGTGCTAACAATATCGTGACCTTTAAGAGAAATGGCAAGGGAATCCTTCACACCACGAACTCCTCCTGGGCAGCAGCAGGACAGCCAAACCTCTGCGGGTTTTGGTCATTAGCGTGCGTGCAAGTAAATGGGATCTGCGCTGACAGTCATCAGTCATACGTGGTGGCCGGGGGTGGGCAACCGCCCAGAGGTCACCCTGCACAGTGCCAGTGTGAAAGAACAATGGCCGTCTCAGGGTGGTCACATTGACACTATTTATTGCAAAGTAGGTGTGGCTCAGCCAGCAGTCACACAGTCCACCTGTTGTAAAAGAGGAGCGAGGGAGAGAGCAGTGGCTGCCCAAAAAACGCGGCTTTCATGAATCTCCTAGGACACGTTGCTTCCCTATTCCAAAAATGGCAGCAGTGCCCTTAAATTGCCATCCACACCCTCTTGAGTACCTGCAGCTTTCCGAGTAAAACCTGGGAGCCCCAGGCCTTGGCTGCTGGCCAGCTGTGAGGGGAAAGTGGCTTCTCTTGGAAATCCAGGAACCCATCAGATGTGTCATGTCATGTCAAAGCTCACAAAGACATCCACCTACGGAGCCCTGCAGGAGTCTGGTCACATACTCCACTGCCTTCAGGGACACCTTAAAAGCTATCCCTGCCAAAAAAAAAGCCTGTGCCATGACAGCTTAAACCACCACCTTAATTTTTTTTTTTTTTTATATATAAACCTGGATGGTAGCCTAACCCCATTACTGGTGACCCCCCAACCCCACCTTCATGAATGTTTATCTCTCCAGTCTCAAAGTCTTGCAGTCAACCTCATCCTATTATTAGAAATGACACCCCCACATCAGGAAGCCCTGCTTGTAGACCCACCTTCTTAAAATTCATCCCTTTCAGAATCCAGTTTTGGGTGTGATTTCAGTCCAAAGTCTATCCTGGCAGCCTCAGGTGCGAGACAGAAACCAAATGTGGAGAGGGTGCCAGTCCCCATTAGAATACCACCTATGTTAAAGGTTCTAGATCCTGCACCTGTGATACATTAACTGCAGACAACCTTAAATATTGAAATGCAAGTAACTCCACACAACCATGTAGGTCTTTTACAACCCCACAACTAGGAGGACTTCTCATTAGACCCCCATACCCCCACCCAAGATACACTTGCATGCAGCCCAACTTTCAAAGGGTGTGACCCTTCTATTCCAACTGGTCCTCTGGTCAGCCTTTGCATGTCCAGGTCTGAAGACGCATGTAGAAGTCAAGAGGCCTAGCTGCTCCTCTCCAATACTTGTTCATAAAGCCCATCTGGGACACCCTTTAGTGCTCACCTGCAACAAGACCCCCCCTGGCAATAATGAAGAGTCAATTTGAAAAAT
Organism: Polypterus senegalus; assembly: GCF_016835505.1. Lineage (NCBI taxonomy): Eukaryota > Metazoa > Chordata > Cladistia > Polypteriformes > Polypteridae > Polypterus > Polypterus senegalus. The sequence goes on from NW_024381778.1 coordinate 20,895, forward strand.
ATAAAATTTTAATAAAGGCTACATCTCTTAATAATTACAATAATTAAAGTACCAAGTCACCTTTTTATGATGTATAATTTACAGTTGAATCAGAACATAATGCAAAGGCCAACAGGGTTACACAAGTCCTACTCAAACTTTCGAAAGACCTTTAGACATGAGACCCTTAAAAACAAGGGAATAATGTGAGCCTGCAGGGGGCACCACACAGTCCGGTTCTGGACGTACAGTATGTACACAATGTAAACATGTTGTGCCGAGACTCTAACTCCAGGGCAGCTCAGTGCCACTTTCCTGCACAGCGCCCGGCCGCTGAAAGGCACGACATGTGAGAAAAGGAAGCATTCGCCACGAGTCATAGAAAAGGACACTAAACCAGCAGCATAGGTTAAGACAGTCACCCTGGCAAAGGGTGGGCGGGGCAGGGTGCCTTGCCCCAGAGTGTGAAGCAGCATATCCACGTGGCCATGCGTGATTGGGTGGGGGTGGGGGGTGGTCAGGGCTGGGGGTGGGTGGTGTAGTGGTCACATCATCTCCAAGAGCATTCTCACCCCAGTTATAGTTACTTAAATGTTTTCTTTTCTTATTGGTGAGCTGAAGGACCAGGAAGATTAAGGCCAAAAGGTCACATTTAGTCCACCCGCTCCACTTTCCCTAGAACCTTTCCCTCATACATGGGCAGGACGGTGCTGTCATCCCAGATCTCTTCAAACACAGCTCCGCAGTCAAACTCCTTGCTGGCTTTCTTGAAGTAGTACCTGGAAAAGCAGGAAGGACAGCTATAGTGAGCACAGGTTTCAATGACAGGTAGCAGAAGCATGCAAGAGGCAGGCAGAATGGCATGTCACAGTATATCTTGCATAAGTTCAATGGGCAAAAATGGCATGGCCACCAAATTACAAGTCGGTTGAGGCCACCGGTATATGCAGTGATGTGTCGAAGGCCCTAAATAGGGTGAAGGAGTTAGGGGTCATGCTGCTCACCGGTAGTTTCCTTTCTTTCGGAGCTGCTCCTTGAAGTGACCCAATGTTAGACACTGAGCTTTCATCATGCGCCGGTATGGGATCTCCTCTCCGCAGAAGAAGTAGGTGACGACCAATTCACTTGCCTGACCACACGTTGGTTTCTTTGGCTCTCTGAATCTGGAATGGAGAAGAAAAAAAAATAAAAGAGTAAAGATCAAGCCAGGTGACACTCGGGTGGGTGGGGTGAGCTCAGCTGACAGCCAGGGGGTCTCTCTAATCAACCCCGGTTAATATGCTGCACATCTTTGCGGCAGCTGCTGGCGAGCCTGAAGGTTATGCATTTAAAAATAAAAGGCTGTGGTCAGTCAGTCCGTCCAATGGCCGAATCGGGAGTTCAAAACGCGGAGCTTAGAGTGGACGAGAAAGGAATGCAGACGGCTTTAACCCGAGCTGGGATTGAAATAACAAAGAGAAGGAAAAGCACGTACTCCTCTTGAGGTCCGGGGCTTGGCAGAGGGCTCAGATGGTTGCGGTCTCTCTGAAGGCTGGACGCCTGGTACCTAAGAAGACCAAAGAAGAGTTGAATCAAATAAGGGTCCCAACATCTGTCCACCTGCCCTACATGGATATGATGAGGAAGGAAGGCAGCCCATCTCTTACCTCTGTCTGGCTGGATTGGACACCTCCTCCAGCCTCCGGCAAGCCTCTTCCAGTTGGGCAAGGGTGTTGGGAGGTGGCAGAGGTGGCATGGCTGGGTCCTGAATGAAGGGATGGGCTGGTTGATGGGATCTCAGGTGACCTGTATTGCACCAGGAGTGCTGCCGCCCTGGCCGCTCACCAGTACCGCCAAGTGCTTTTTTTGGACCTCCGGCACTAGAAAATGGTTAATAAAAAAAAAATGAACTAAAACGTGAGGACAAGAGAGCCACAGTGTGAGCTAATCTGGCATATTTTAGGGGGTGCTTCAGCTGGCAGGCTTCTCACTCACCTGTGCATCTTGTGCCTGCTTTGCCGCTCACTCTCGATCATCCACTGCCAGACATTCTGTGAGCGGTCTGTCCCATCTGATGGCAGCTGCAAGGTGGTGGAGCTGGATATGACCTCGCTTCCGGACAGTACAAAGCCCTCTCCTATCCTGCAGTTCCTCTTGGACAACACACCAGGCCGCCTGTGAGAGAAAGCAGAGGCCATCATATGAGGAGCCGGCCTGGCACAGATAATCAACTTGAGGTGGAAGGGGCATGTCAACTCACCCCATAGTAAATGCCTCTGGTGGGCCCAAACACTGCTCCTTCAGGTGGTTCCTGCATCTGGGGTACGAGCAGCAGTCTGGGCTTCCCGGACACAGGCACTGAACACGCTGGGCTGCCTCCACCTCAATCTGTTCCTTGCTTTTGGGCACAGAGTGGTGATGGACATAGTGGTGATGAACATGCTTGCTTGACTGCTTGGAGATAAAGGTCTTCCCACTACAGCCCACAGGATACGTCGTGCAAGGTGCACTCCCCATCAACGAGAGCCGCTTGGCTGTGGCAGCCCGGTGCAAGTGGTGATCCGGGGAGCGGGACCGTGGAGAGTGGCGCCCTACACCTGGAGATTGGCACCCCGGTGTCTTCAGAACCCTGGACAAGTGTTCATCCAGTATGGCCTGGGGGTCATCCTCACAGCTACCTGGGGACAACAGGCCTAAAGAATGCGTCCGGTGGTAGGAGTTGGAGGAATCCCGTAGGGCCTGCCCATTGCATGGGGCATCGGGCTCGTCTTTCTCTTCTTCCTGAAGGGGCACATTTCCAAGTTATTCTATAAACCGTGACAACCTCCAAACACACACACACACACACATACATATACACGAGTGCAGAAGCTCACTCTACCTCCTTAATCTTCTGCAGCCTCTCTTCCAAGCAGCTCATGGTCTCCTGCTCACGGCGCAGTTTTTCAAGGCGGGCGATGAGCTCGGCGGCGAAGGCAGCGGGCTTCACGGGGGTCATTTCCTTGGGTAACCGGTGCGTCCTCTGCGGAGACAGAGAGAAAGCTCATTGAGAAGGAGGGCACGGGCAGCCTGGGCACGATGTGACGTACGCTCGCTGTCCGCTGCCTTTATGAGGAAGCGAGCTGGTGCCCCCGCGTGGAGCTGCCACTGCCAGCAGCGCTCGCCTGCGGCACAAGCAGTTGGTCGCACGCCGTGGAGTCCCTGCGTCTTCCCTCTGTAGTACAACCAAGCCGTCAGCAGCGACTCTGAAGTCAGGCAGCTTCAAAGGCTCTTGTCAAACATCAAAAACTCACCAGGGTGGGAGGGAGAGGCTTTAAGTCGCAGAATAAAAAAGCGAGTTAAAAACAGAAAGCGGGCAAGATTAAAAAAATAAATAAATAAGAGGAGATGTGCGCCAGAGATAGGCTGCTACAAAGGGAAGTCACAGCACAGCAGATCACAAGAAGACGCGCTCATTTGCTTCCTGGCGGCACTTTCGCTTGCCTTTGAGGTGGCGCTGTCTCAGCGTTGCCCTGAAATATGGGATGGGGGGGTGGGAGGGTATGCTGGTCTGCCCCTTTATTAAATATTCCAGAATGCCAACAGTAAATTAAAAATAAAACCTTTCCCAACAACCTGCTGCTGAGGTTCCAAGTTTCTTTTTATCCTATCATACATGCAAGTAGACATACTGCACAGCTGGAGCCAGCAGTGTAGCAACCCTGAATGGGGTGCCAGTCTTTACAGGGCTCATGTGCCCCCTCGCATGGGGAACATTTCACAATCACCAATCACATTTTCTAGAATGTGGAAGGGAAAACTGGGAGTAACCAATGCACACATGAAACAACAGAGACAACTATCCTGGCCAGACGGCTCATTTCTTTTAAATCCAGAGCTACAGATTTCTCCCGTTTCCTTTACCACCGAAGCAGAGATGCAATCTTGTCACCCCATTTGACTACACTTACCGGAAAGTGAGGCAGGGACACTTGGCCGTTCACTTTGACACTGCGGTGCATTTCCCGTTGCATATGCTTCCTGCTGCCCAGCCGGTAGGGAGGTATGCCATCTCTGCCAAGAAGAAACCACAGAAGTCAGTTTTTTCCCCCCAGAGAGAAAAAGTACCAAAGTAGCACAGAAAATAAATGGGAAAATAATGTGACAAAATGTGTTCAATGAGATTAAATGATACCAAAGGCAGTAGTGGATGTATAACCACAAATATGGGAAGTCCGGGGGGGTGGGTCTACCTGTATGAAAGGGTATTTAGAACATACTGGTTTAGTGTCAGTGGACCCAAGCCCCATTGACATTGTCACTTCAAACCAAATTGTAACCTGGCTGAGAAACTGAAACAGGACCACCTGAGTGATACAACAGAACGCCCATAAAATACCGACATCCCCAGGAGGCGTTTGATTTTATTATACATTTTTCCAAAAGCAAACCCCAATCGGCTATGTACAATGTTGCGTTACCCTTAATTCATGCGGTTCTGGAGGACGTATCAAAAGGGGAGCTCCAAATCGTCACCATCTTCTCAACGGTGCCATGTTCCGAATTATTTGTGGCACTTGCCGTATTCAGAGATGCATAAAATGTTAATGGCAGTGCACATAAAAGTGCAAGATTAAGGGCAGAGTGGTGGCTCTGAGGCTAAGGATCTGCGCTGGTATCCAGAAGGGTGCCGGTTCGAATCCCCGTCACTGCTGGGCCCTTGAGCAAGACCCTTAACCTGCAATTGCTCCGGGGCGTTGTACAATGGGTGACCCTGTGCTCTGACCCCAACGGGTATGCGAAAACAAACAAATTCCTAATACAAGAAATTGTATAAGGCGAAGTAAAAAAACAACGTAAAAGATAGACATCAGCTGGAGTCTGCACTGTGTGTTCGTAATGCTGCTCTAACTGAGCTAACCTGCCCTTGTCCAATGACGTAGAGGCGCTCAAGTTTGAAATGCTGATGGAAAAAACAAAAATCAATCAATTTGTAATTTGCTAACTGAACAAATTACAATATGCAGGCTTTAGAAGCAGCTCAGGCCCCCTACTCCCAGCAAACTGTCGTCAACTTGTCTGAAGAAGGTCTTGAGTTGCCTCGAAAGTTTACATATCGTATAATCTGTTCATTTAGTCAATAAAAGGTGTCATTTTGCTTCCCTTCTCATTGCATCCATAATGGCTCACACGGTACATCACCCTGCTACTTCAAAGAAAATATCCATCAGACTGGTGTACGAGGACATGGTGCCACGCCCCTTTTTACCCACACTCCCTCGAGAAGTGCCTTTATCATTCCTCTTGTGTTTAACCAAACCCTTTTATTGGGATTTTGAACTCAGGTCACCCTCTTCCTCCGGGTGACAGCCAACACCACAGCTAAGAAAGGTGAGCCCGGTGATGTTCGCGGCCACAAGCTACAATTGGCAGGAATCGCACCAAGTGAAGTTTAAAAAAAAGGTAGGAATAAAAATGGATTTTCTTTTGAAAAGTTGTGCTTATGACCTAAACAATTTTTTAAAAACCACTGTGGAGTGACAATCTGTTATTTTTTTGTGTAGAATTTGTATCCAAGCATTAAGAGGGGAAAAAAATGGAGGCTTGACTATATACAATGACTGTTTAAACAAACACAAGACCTTCACAGATTTTGTGGAAAGTAAACTTGGCTGACACTTTTAAAGATCATTGATGGAAAAAACCAGAAAACAGCACCAGGCCCAGTTTGCTTGTGCACGTCTTACTCTTATAATTCATCATATCCACTGAGTAACGTAACATTTTCAAACCCTAATTCTGGGTCAAGGGGGCCTGAGCCTTTCCTGGCAGCATTTGGTGCAAGGCTGTCATACAAGGTCAAGTATGCCAACGCTTACCACGCCCACATCCCCATAGTGCTCTACTCGTTCTTTTACTGACTTATTAACGGTTTTCCCCGTGTTCGGGTCTGGCTTGTCTGTTTTCCTCCCACCGTCCCCAAGCATATTACTAATTTAATTGGTTACTCTAAGTAAACTTGGTGTGAATGTGTAAAATCGGGACTGGCTCCAGTTTTGTGCGGTTTACTACTGCCGTAGGCTCCACCCACCTGTGCCCATGTGCTGGATAAAATGGGCCAACAAAAAGTAGACTGAAGAACAGCTAGACTATGGTCTTCCACTTCTACCAAGTCGTAAATCTATCCTTGACTCTCGTTTTTCTTTGTGTCGATGTTTTCTCTCTCCTTCAACTATGATTATTATTTATTTTGAAATGGATCATTGTTCATTTTTACTTACTTCCGCTCACCATCTCTTTGAGGCACGGCAGCTGATTAACGTCTGTGACTGTCACGGAGGGCAGTCCCAGAGGTTACTATAATTACGTCATTGGCGCAACAGAACCATAATTCATGAAGTTTGACAGATTCTGCTTAAAAACGTTTACTTTTTCTTTCATTAATCCCTTCTAAAGATTCCATGGTTACGTTTTTCAATTGCGCTTGTTAGGTTTGATGATCACTCGATTAGCCTTCTGGTTAGGGTCCCTTGCTTGTGAAAATGTTCCTTCTTCTGGTCATCCCATTCATTATGGTTGCATTTCAGTGCCAAACTGAACATCCATAATGATATGACATGAGGTTTCCATGAGTCTACCCAGCATGCTCTCAGTAAGCCACACGACTTGACCTCAGTGGTACCAGTCACTGGCCCCTGGTGCTCCCAAGGTGCCCTAACCTCCCGCAGCATCCCACAAGGTGGTGGCTTCAAGAATAGGACATGTCCCTAACATTCACGAAGGAAGAGGCACCAGTCTCATACATACCCCCACACCCACTCCAGTCATCATTAGAAGCATGTGGTGCGGACTGGAGGGCCTCTTCGCCAGGCTCATTCTGGGGAGCCCCGGCACTGCTTTCAAATCTCCTTTTTTGAAGTCGGCTCTCCAGTCAGCTGCCATTTAAGCTGGGCCAATTATCTTAGCCCTTTTTAACTCTGAAGTTCCTGACCTCGCCCAAATGCATTTTCACTGCTGCTTTGAAATCTCAGACTCATGCGCTCTCAGCCCAATCTTCATTTGGCAAGGACCCTGAAACGAGTCTCTGATCTCTCCAACATCAAAAGGCTGGTTTGTAAGATAAGGTAATGTTTGAAGTTCGCACAGCAGCAATCCCCTGCGTCCAAACTAAATCCATAAATAAGATATAAGCAAAAAATCCGCCCCCCACCCCAACCGCCTTTTTTTCTTCTTTATCTAGGAATGAGATTTAAATGTGTGCTGTGCCTTTTAAGCAAAAAAAGAGCTGAGAATCAAATTGTTCCCTGATGAGAAAACAGACAGTTTCTCAAAAAAAAAAAAAAAATAGAAATGTAAAAAGGTAGAAAAGAGAGAGAGAGAGTGTCACTGCCAAGGGGACAAGGTGCTGGACCGGCCCACAGCGAGGCCTCCAGGCCAGGACGGCTTGATCCCACTGGCCAAGCAGAGCCCCCACAAGCTGCTGAGCATCATCATTTAAACCACCAAACTCCCAACATCCCCACCCCCGGGTGGCCATTGTGGCATCTCCTTTGAGGGCCCCTTCCATTTACTCGCCAGAACCTCTCAAAGCGCTTGGTGCTCCTCTTATCCCTCTAAGCTGCTGCAGATGAACAACAGGCTGAAAGCGATTCAGCTAAGCCTTTCATCCCTGGAGAGCCGTGCCTCTCATCCCTACACCGACGCAAAGGAGCCCGTGGGAGATCGGGTTTTCAGGGGGGAGTGAAATCAGCTTCCCAAATCTGGTTTAGCAGCTCCCCAGGTCACTCGCCTTGACAGCTAAGCACAGCAAAAATGGGGGTCATCAGCTGCCAAAGGACTAGGATGCCACATCTGCTACAAGACAACAAAAAAAAAAAAACACATGGGCACTCCAATATGACAGGGCCCAGGGAAAGAAGAGGATGGGAAGCTTAAAGAAAAGTCCCCAAATATAAACAGCCATTTAAATTAAGGTGACCACACTTTCAGAGTGCCAACCAGGACACAACTTATTTATCAAGCTATCAAATGGTTTCCCCCTCGCTGGTAAACGTATATTAACTTGAATAGTGGAGGTTGTCCCCCTTGGAGTACATCAAATCAAATAACAGGGTGGTACCTTCTTAATTTTTTTGGGTGTTGTTTGATGTATATTATTGCGATTGGGGTGGGGGATCCTCTTGGAGTTTCATGTGCATTGAAAAAGCTAATTGGAGTTAGTGGTGTGCAGCACTATTGAGATGCCAGACTGTCAAACATGGGACATTACGTTATATTGCAGCTATTAATCGGAACTCAGAGTCTAATAATGGGACTGCCTGTTCACCCTTTCACTTACAAGAGAAGCCAACACCAACTCAACTTGCCTCCTCCACAAAACGTCGCCTTTTAGCGACTGTGATGTCAGCCTGAGTACATTTGGGCACATCATATCTTAATGCTTTTAAAAATCACACTTACACACTGCCTTCTGTCATGGACAGGGAGTCATCCGTCAGGGCGTCGCTGGAGATCTCGCTGTCATTGGCACTGGTTGCGGGGGCAAACCCATATGATGAGCCGGAGTGGTAGGGGCTGGAGGAGTCACCGACTCTGCAGGGCCTGAAATAAGAAACATGCGGCAATGAGAATTTTAGATCTGGGATGGCATAGGCCACTGCGCATACCCTCATACCCCACCCATACTCCCCAGCAATCCACATATCGGTCTTCTTAAATGTGAATGAGTTTGGCCATTCTTGTTCTTTGTCTCGCTCGCTCTCTCTCAGGTAAACAAGGTGGCAAACACCCCCACCCCACTCTAGTGCCAGCTCACTTTAAAAGGTGTGGGGGAGAATGAATGATTGGGGGAGGAGGAGGAGGGCCTCTTCATAAGAAGGCCGACTGCAGAGAAGCAGCACAGCAAGACGAAAGCCTTGGGCCTCCGCTCGAGCCTGACCTTTGCAAGCCGCTGCAAAGAGTCAGCTATTTAGCACAGCTGGGATCACATTCTTCCTCGGCTTTCTTATTTCTCTGCCTCTCTCTTCACTCCAAAGCCTGCTAAGTCTCTGTCAGCGATTTCAAAGGCAAAAAGATAAAAGACAAGCGGCAGAAAACAAAATAAAAGAGGAAAGGGAGGAGGAGGAGGTGGGGGGGGTGGTGGTGGTGTGTGTGTGTGTGGGGGCTGCACTGAAAGCTGCAGTGCTGGGGCCTGGGAAAAAGGGGCTCCATCTGCAAACTACACTTGAAAGGGCGTCCACTTGAGGAACGTGTGCTGTACCCCCCTCAGAGGAACTGGCTCACCCCCATGACCCCTTGCTTCAACTGTTCCCTGCTGACCCAACTTTGAGCAGCTTCTGTTTAATCTTAAGCCCATTTCAATAATTGGGGGGAATCTTGGCCTGTGCCCCAGATGTCCTCTTTATCGGACCCCTTCCCACATTATATGGCCAATCTGACACGTCTCCACCTTTTGATCGTTTCTAGAGAGACGCACAAAGTGGACTTTCAGTTGAGACATATCTTTGTCAAGGATCTGTCAATCTATTGGGAAAGCTGAGGGGTACCTTCCTGGGGTGTACACTTGAGCCCCCAAACACTTTACAAAAGAGCAACAAGTACTCCTCTCCCACCACTTACCAGTGTGCCACTTTCTTCTTGTCTGGGACATACCCTCTAACTCCACTCCCCCACCTCAACATCCAGAGTGGGCCTTGGCACACAGAACTCCAGATGGGTATGGGGCCCGCATCCCAACACGCTGTGTCACAGTCGTGGGGGCCCAGGCTCAGGCATAGCTTCACAATGGCATCATCGTGTTTGATAATTGAAGCCAAACTGTGAGCCAGTGATTTCAAAGCACAGGAAGCTCCTGCGCGCCAGCAGATGGCCATCTGCCAGGCCCCGCTCGTGGAAAGGGAGGAGGCTCCTACCAGTGTGCCGTTCAGCTCCAAGCTAATGTGAGACAGGTGAGGAAAATGGTCGAGTGGAGCAGAGGACCAGTATACTGGGTTAAAGTGACCAAGGCTATAGCACTTAAGCAATAGCTTCATCGAGCACACTAATTAGACCAGTCCTCTCAAGGTGGCACACACCCCTATCTACAAATGAACCAGCAGCCTGAGGTGAGGAAGGTTAGGGGGTTATGGGTGATTGGTGGGAATCATTTCCATCTCACCTTCTCCATTTTAATAACCACTCAGCCATCTGGGCTCATAGTTTTTAGGGGGACCTTAGCATCCAAACATCTCCATTATGGTATCTCACATATCATTGCCCTTAAGACCACCCACTACACTAGTCTCAACTTTTAAACTTTTAGAAAGTTCACCACCTTAAGCACAGCTTCTTATTTGTCATGGGTACCCAGGCTTCATCACTAAATTTCTACTGCCTCAAAGAAATATCTCCTCACAATAACTCTTAGGCTTCTCACCTTTATGTAGCCACCTAATTTAAAGAAAGCCCCTCAGAGACACAGAGCCTCCATTTTCTTAAGAATACATCACATTTGCCTCATCTCCTATTATTTAGCAGACCCTCAAATGCCAACTACATTTAGTTCCTATCTTCAAGGAGCTTATCAGAAGCTCAAGGGCACCTCCAATGCTCTGATTTCACATCAACGCCTCCTAGTTTTAGAAGTGCCTCAGAGACCCCCACTTTCACATTAGCTCCATCTCAATTACTGATTTTAAGATCAGCCACAGCTTGTTACAGAAACCACCAATCTCCTTGTATTTCTTGGTTTGAGACTCTAAAACTTGCCATCTAAGCTTTAGGAGACCCACCACCACCACCTTAGCTTCTAATTTCCAACAGCTTCTCAGAGGGTCACCTCAGGCACTAATTTTCAGGGGACTCACCAACCCTTCATCTCAGCCCCTAGTCTTTATAAGGCCCCACCTGTTTTTAGGAGGCCCACCACTACTTCGACTCCCAATTTCAAAGAGCCTCAAAGAGATACCTGTCTTACTCTAGGGTCACAGTTTTCAATGAGGTGAACCACCATCAAGCCCCCCTTTTCTAAGGAGCCCACCTCTCCCCTCAAATGCAACTTCCAATTTTAAAAGAGCCTCTCACAGTTATTCCAACTTTATCTCAGCTCTTCTTTTAGGGTGCCAACCATCTTAACTACTAATCTCATGGAGCCTTTCCAGGTTCACCTCAGCTACATTTTTAGGAGGCCCACCATCTTAATTATTAATTTCAAGGAACCTCTCAGAGAAACACCATCTCCATCATAACCTCCAGTTGTTAGGAACTCAACCACCTTCATATCCATCTCCATTTTTAAGGGGCTCTCAGTTTCAGTGAGCCCACACTGCCTTCATCTCAGTACCACCTTCATTAGAACCCCTAATTTTTACATGGCTGCACCACACCAGATCCTTATTTCCAGGAGCCTCTCAGAGGTTCACCACATCAATCTCATTCCCACATCTTCAGAAGGCCTTTCTCCACCTTGCTGGTTTGAGAAGATTAACAGAGGCCCAAAATCATCTACTCGGCCCCTCAGTTTTGAAGGGAAATGTCACACCCTGCCTCATTCCGCTCCACCTACTCACCTGTATGTGTTTTCTGTCACTTCATTGCTTCGTGATGAAATGGTTGCACTCAACGATTCAGGGGAAAGTCCAACCACTGATGTTACAGTCCTTGTCTTCAGATCATTGTAGGTCCATTCCTCTTCCTCATTCAATGTGGGCAAATAGCCACAGACTTTGAGATTAGCAATTGGCTGCATGTAGGCACCATTCTCTCCACCACTGTGGATATATTCCAGATAAATGTCAGAAGTGAGAAAGTTTTGGTAGGCACTGTCCTCCATGCTGCTTTGGATCTCAGTCTGTGCCTGGTCAAACATGGCCGAGTCGATCTGCTGCCTCCGGATGACATCCCTGATGTAGCTCTTGGTGGCCGCTTTCAGCTGCTTGGCCACCACACTGCTGTTCTCAATGTATCTTTTGTAAATGGCTTTGGCAACACGCAGAGTTTTGGTATTGTTGATGTCCATCTGCCGGAACCCATTACAAGCAAACCAGAAGTCCAGAGTGTCCACATGCTTGTCCCTCTCCAAGAAGGTCCTAAAGAGCTGAGCCCCATCTTGGTCTCCCAAAAGAGAGAGAAGGGACTTGGTCCAGCGGGTGCGAGGAGAATCGGGTGAGGCGCTGCCCTCTGGCTCCCCCAGCCCATCCTCTCCCCTGCTGCTCCTGCTCCTCATGACAGGCCTGCTTGAAGGACAGCATGGTGGTGGAGCATGCCCTTCCTGTCCAGGCACTGGCGGCCGTGGGGCATCTTCATGAAAGCTACTGCTCAGATCTACCAGTGTCCAACTCATGACTTCAGGCTGCTGCTGTCAGGATCTGGAGGTCACTTAGCCCCTATCTGAAACAAGGAAAGAAATAAAAAATGAATCAGAAGGTAAGCAGGAAATCAGAAAAAGCATGAGGACAGCATGCTGACCAGTGGGACCTCGCAGGTCTCCTTTAAAGCCCAACGCCCTGGAAGTGGCCTCCAACACAAGCCCATGTGTTTCAAATTTGCACTCGGCCCACACAAAGCAGATTAACCAGATCACAATCACAACAGGTCAGCGATAAGAGAGCTCAATTGGGGAGAACCGGAAAATAAATCAGAATGAATGCGGCAGCGCATTAAAGCGGCCTGGCTAACGCCACACGCTGGGGGTCGGGAATGTGGCAGCTGAGGAATGGCAAACGACTCTGAGATCCAACGGAGGGGGCTTACTGCCGGGAAGCCGTTGCTCGACTCGGAGGATTTGCTTAACTTTCCAAACCACTTATTTTATTTTATCTTTTTCCTTCTCCGAACACGTCCCCTACCCGAGTTGCTTTCAAACGATGCTTGCATAAATTTCCTTTGAGACGCACTTCTACTTCTGAGTGATCCTTGTGTAAATCTCCTTCGGGATTCTTTGTGTTTGAAGGATCCCCGCACCATTTCTAGTTCCTCTTCTAAGAGATCCTTTTGTTAATATGCTGTCACACAGATATTCCAGAAGCCAAGGAAAGAAAAAGGCTGTTTCAATGTCTTACAACATTTTTTACCTCATCTACTAAATAACTTTTACTGGCAAATGCTGGACCTCAGTTTACTGGAAGTTACTTTTTGAGCGGTGAAGAACACTTTTATATAGGGTCTTTAACAAAACTCTTCCAAGCAATTTGAGAAGAAGTAAGCTAAGAGAGCAGTGGTAATGTCCACAGTGGTGAGAAAACTGGAAATCCAACACCTCAACCACGCTCTCCACTGCCGGGTCAGCGAAAGGAGCACAGGGCAAGAGTGGCTCATCGGGGCACCTCCAGTCCACCAAGGCTGCGTCCAGCAAAACTAAAGCACCATCCTGAAAGCAATCCAGCTACAAATTGTCCATCCCAGCAGTGTCCTATCTGATGTTCAGCTCCAAAAGCTTCTCTGTTAAAGTACAATCCACTTCAAAAGTCACACAAAACAGCAGCATCCTGCATACTGCCCAGCCTCGTACAGTCCACAGGACCAAACTGATCCATTAAAGCAGCCTCCCGCTTACTGTTCAGCTTCAAGTCTTCCAAACCAGCAGCATCCCGCACGTCCTTCATCTTTAAAAGCTCTTCTGCTAAAGTTGAGTCCCGTTTAGGAAATCAGCTTTAAAATCAAACGAAAAGTTGATTCTTGAATACTTTCCGTGGTCTACTCCTAAGAGCGTCCTGTTTATGCCTCCTTCTTCACATGGATGGATGCTAGTCGGCTTTAAGCTGTCAATTACAGCAGATCCCTGCATATCGTCTGACAGACACGGTCCACTACGGTACAACTTTCACTTTAAGAGTAAAGTGGCATCTCACTTAGCAACCACCCCAAAATCACAAGTTTTAACTTCCCACCTTTAACTGCCCACCACTGAATTGCCCTGCATTGACTTCAAGCTCCAAAGGGTTTTTTGCTAGATTAGCATTCATCTTAGATAGCAACTTCAAATCACTTGAGAAAGCAGATTCCTACACACCTCCCAGATTTAAATCATCTCCTAATGCTCAATGTGACATACTGCTCCAGTATCAGATTATCCACCAAAAACACATCATCGCTCTCCAAATGATCCACTTATTAAAGCCATGACTTACAACACCAGACTGTCCAGGTGAACTGTGTCTGGTATAGTACTCATTCAACTTTAAAATCACTCGTGTCCGGCACAAACACCATCTAGTGCCATAGGTGATGTTCAGCTCAATATGGTCCAATAAAGCAGCCTCCTGTCAACCGGTACAGCTCCAAAGGGTCCGATAAAAGAGGGATGTGCGCAACCTTCCAACTTTGAATCACATCCAAAAGCAGTGCCCAGCTTTTAAACATCTATTCCCAAGGCAGTGTCCCACATTCAGCTCCAAATGGTCTGCTGGTAAGGGGGCATCCCACGGACATTCCAATTCAGCTTCAAAGCATTCAGTAGAACTGCGGTCCCAAACTGTCCACTAAAGACCGTCCTGCACATTCACATCCTCCGCCAAAGTGCGTCCTGTCTACCGTCCGGCTTCTAATGGTACACTATGGCACTGCCCTGTCTGATGCCCTCTCAGTTAGTGGCTGGCATCTTGCAACTAGACTCTTGCACCGTGTCCAACTCCTGCTAGCTTCACGGACCTTCCCTCCGTCCTCTATGGGTCCCAGCTTCCACAAATACCCCCGTACCAGACTCCTCGATCCCGAACCAAGCACCGATTCAACCCCTGCCCGGCCCCGCGCCTCATCACACCTGCACTCGGAGGCTCGCGCAGCATCATCATCATCATCACCTTTGAGAAAGGACTGTCGAGTGGGTAGGGGGGCTCCGTGGCCAAAAAACACTTGAAGTGCAAGCAAACGCGGAGGCCGCCGCAGAACGAGCGAAAGCCGCGTTCGCTTTTGTCCCCCTTCGCCTGCTGGCACTTCAAAGAGAGCTGCAAGCACATCAAAGCGCTGCCGCGGCGCCAGACTACTCACCATCGATCCGCCGGCAATACGCGGAGGAGGAGGACGCGTCTTGTCCCGTCCTGTCCCGTCCCGGGTGTCCGTGTGCGCGGGACTCCACTGCGCTCCGCAGACAGGAGGGTCCAGAATAACAATAATCCGTCGACCGCTCGCTCACTGGCTCACTCGCCTGCGCGCTCGCTTGCTAGCTTGCTTGTCTCCCCCTCCCGTAAGCAGCCGCCGCCGCCCCCTCCTTCTCCTGGAGCTGCGCACTTCAAAGCGCCGACCGGCGGCCGCGTCCGGGAAGGAAGCTAAAAACGAGCGGCGCTGGCCGCCTACCGGAGGCCCGCCACACGCCGCTTTCAGGCTCCGCCGCTCCGTGACCACTGCTGCTTGCACCCCACTTCTCCGCGGCGCACAGGGCGACTTCCAACGGGGGGGTTTCCAACGCGAGTTGCTAGCGACTTGTGAGGACCTTATCAAAGGCTTGCGATCTTGAGCCAGAACTCCCTGGGGCTTCGGCGCGTCATCAGCAACTGATCCACCGCCCCAATCGCAATCGGCGCGCTCACTTGAAAGGAACAGGCGCCTCGCGGACTCTTTGAAGCGCGGCATAGTTCGGAGTTAACCAGTTCAGTGCCGGGAGGGGAATATGCGGGGTGGGGGGCTGGGGGTGTTTTGGAAAGAGAGGGGCGGGAGCTTCTGAGGGAGGAGAGAGAAAGTAGGGGCACGAAATAATTTGAAGGAAAAAAGTGGAGAGAAAGTGGGGGCGAAATTGACGGAGGGGGGGGATGAATGAGAAAAGAAGTGGGGACTCACAGGGGGCAGAACTGAGGGACAGGGCTATGGGGGTCATAAGTGAGACAAGAAGTGGGGTTGATGAGAGAAGCAAAGGGGGTATGAATGACAAAGAGAGAAAATAGGGGCAGAATGATAGGAGGGGGAAATGGGGGAGGTGAGTGAGTGAAAGAAGATGTGGGGATGGACAGGGGTACAAATGTCGGAGAGAAAGTCATGGTAGAACAGAGGGAGTGGGGCACAAAACAGGGACTAAGTGGGGTACGAATGAAAAAGAAAGTGGGGCTAGAGCAGAGAGAGAGGGTTAGGGTTAGGGATGGACTGGGGTACAAATGACAGGGTGAAAGTGGGGACAGAACAAAAGCCAAGGGTTAATGGGGGGTGGTGAGGGAGAGAAAAAGTGGGGACTGATGGCAGAAGTGAAGGGCTATGCATAATTAAGGGTGAAGTTGGGGGCAGAAAAGAGGAAGGGGTAATAGTAATAGGGGTAAGTGAGAGAAAACGTGATGACGGATGGAAAGTACAAATGAGAAAAAGAGAGATTGGGGAAAGAACAAAGACTGAGGGGTAATGGGGGTATAATTGAGTGAAAGAAAAAGTGGCACTGATGGGATATATATGACAAAGGGAAAAGTGGGGACACAGCAGATGTCGATGGGTCATGGGGGATAAGTTAGAGACAGAGTGGGGACTGACGGGGTACAACTGACAAATAGAGAAAGTGGGGGCAGAACAGAGCTTGGGGTAATGAAGGGATGAGTTAGAGAAAGAGTGGGGACCGATGGGAGAAGTGAAGGGAGTATGAATTACAAAGAGAGAAAGTGGGGGCAGAACAGAAAAAGGTGGGGATGAGTGAGCCCCAAAGAGTGAACTGACTAGGTTATAAATAAAGAAGAGAATGTGGGTCTTAAAGAGAGAGGTAGGGTAGAAGTAAGTGCATGAGTGAGACATTGGGGACTGAAGAGAGAAGAGAAAGGGGTATTAAATGAATGAAAAAAATGGGGACTAGGGGAGAAGGGGCACAAATAAGAAAGACAGAATATGAGACCTAAGGGGAGATGAGGGGGAGTAGAAGTGAGTAAGAAACTCTGAACTAATGAAGGAGGATAATGGGGTATGAATGAATGAGAAACTGGGGGCTAGAGAGTACAAATAAATAAGGGGATGAGGTATGTGGGGCCTGAGGAGAGAGTGAAGGGTGCAAATGAGTGAGTGAAAAACTGGGGATTGGGGTACGAATGAATGAATGAATGAATGAATGAGGAAGTAGGGGCTGAAGGGACGGAGTGAAAAGTAGCAGAGATGTGCACTTCTGAAGAGGGACAGTGCAGCCGAATGAATGAGAAAAACTGGGGAGTCCGGGGAACTGGGAATACGGCCCAATGAATGAGTGGATGAGCAACTGTGGATTGATGGGTAAGCGTAAGTGGGTACAAATGACAAAGAATGGAGAGGAGGACTGATGAAGTGGAGACTAATGGGAGAAGATGAAAATGAATGAAGAAATGGAGGCTGAGGAGGCTACAAAAGAGGGTATGAATGAAAAACGAGTGACTGAGTGAAAGTGGGGGTCAGGGAAGAGGGGTAAAAATGATTGAGAAATGGGGAAGAGGGGATGAGAAATAAAGTGAGGAATTCATGAAGGGAAAAAGTATGAATGAGTAAGAGGTTGGAGACTGAGGAAGAGAAGGGTAAACATGAATGAGTGAGTGAGGGAGAAATGAATATGGACATGGGGTCTAAGGAAGGAAGAGGGGACATGAATGAATACATGAGCGATGTAATTGAGTGAACGAGAAAGTGGGGACTGATGGGAATGAGAACTTGGGAGTGAGTAGATGAATGAATGAGTGAGATTGAAGGCAAGGGAATGTCAATATATAAATGAAACACTGGGGAGTTAATGCGGAATTGGGGATTCACTTGAACAATAACATGGGGACCAAGGGGTGTTCAAGTTATTAATGAAGGGGATACTGTGAGATTTGGGGGTGGGTGGAAGGGATAAATAAATGAGTGAGAATGAAACAGAGGAAAGAAACTATAGGGCCAAAAAAGGGGGATACAAATGACAAATAAAATACAATTGGAGACGGGGTTCAAATTAATAAGAGTTCAGGCACACAAAAAGTGGGGTATAAAGGGGCATGAAACCGTCCCGAGGTGAGAGAAGAAAAGACATAGAAAGTAGGGAGGCGTTAGGGGGTATCAAGAGAAAAAACACGGGGTAGGGGGTCATATATGTGGAAAAAGTGAAATAAGGGCAGGGCAGTTAGAAGGGGCATCAATAGGAGGGCAGAGCACCAGAGGTAAGAGGGGACGGGGAAGACAGAAACGTGTTTAGAGCTAAGACGCAAATCTGTAAACGTGCTCTCTTCAACGGCGAATGTTATTTCAACAAGAGGCATGAGGGTCGTTTTTGTTTCGCCTCTCTTCGAGTTAGAGAAGCAGCATTTCGCAATACTGGCTTCCCACACGCCTTTCCTGCATTTTTTTTCTCTTTCTTTCTCTTTCTTTTTTTTTTCTTTCTTTCTTTCTTTCTTTCGCACCAGAACCCGCGACTCAGGGCGACTTTCAGAGAAATTCCGAGGACAGACGAGGCGCTGTCGCTGATCCGATACCCCGCAGCACATCAAAGGGGATTGGGATCCTTTGATGTTGAACATTAACTTTAAAGAACAAGATATAATTAAATAAGTGATTTGGGGGTAGCGCCATTACAGAACTGGTGGCACAAGCGCTTTAATGATTCTGCTTATCGCACATTAAAAGAAAAAGAATAAGAAATAAAAAGTATGCGCCGCGGAGTGTCTTCTTGAAGTCTTTAGATAATCTGCACGCGCACCCTCCCCCCGATCTGCCCCCCAGCAGCCGCTTTTAAGAACAAAGTGGGTTAAAGATCGCCCATCGCATTAGCACTGTCAAGTCTGACGGGCCGTCCTCGCTTGCGTGTCCGGCTGTTTGTAAACAGGGGTGTGCATATCAATGTGTGTGTGTGTGTTTTGGTGAGGTGCTGTTTGCTGGAGTGTGTGTGTGCGCGCTTCTACGGGGTGATCGGGGGGTCTAAGATTCACACGCACTTCGCAGAGCCCAGCTTAAAGTGAGATGAGCGAGCGGGCGGCCAGGCAAGGCCCCCTGCCGACACGACTGAGCGGCCAGAATGTAAATAGCAAACAGCCGGAGCTCGCCGCGCTCCCCCCTTCCGCTTTAATTGTGTGCCGAGCTGCTTCTCATTCTCATCGTATCTGTTCGGACGCATAAACAATAAGTTGTGCGCTTTGATGTTCCTTACACACAGAAGAACAAAGAGCACTTAAGGGAAATGACTTGAGCGGAGCGGGGCGAGGGACCGGGACTGGGCTCCATTTCCTTGGCAGACCCGCGTGCCTCTCTTTCTCTCTCTCTTTTTTTTGTGTGTCCCCAGTTCAACCGAAGTGACCGGTGAGACCCCACGGGGTCAACAACGAGATCTCCCTTGTGTAAGTTCGGGCGGCTCCTTGCGCCTTTCCAACTTTGCGCTTCTGATTGTCTTTCACGCCGTTATAGAAGACGTCTCCGTTATCTTCAGATGTTCACTACCATCTTGCACGCCCCGCAAGCTAAACGGTCATCCGTTAGCCTCAGATCAGCCCTCACGTAGTCTTTCCTGAACTTACTGATCTAGCAAAATCCTATCTACTTAATGGAGGACATAAGTGGAAATTAAGGAGAAGTGTAATTAGGACTGCAGCCAGGAAGCAGGAAGTGGGGACTCTGGAACAAACTACCGAGCCGTGAGATGCTGGGACAGCTGAGCTATCAGCTAAACAAACGAGCGTAATCTAATGCATGTTCTCTTATGTTTGTGTATGTCCTGTTTAAGTCCATGGCTCCATTATTAGTTCAGGGTCTCAAGGGGCACCAACATCAGACGCTTTACCAGCCGGACTTGTGCATGCAATGCCATTGTGTTATGTACTGTGTCTTCAGGAAGCATTCAAACCACTGCATGTTCTTCCTCATTTTCTTATGCTCCGGACTTGTTTTTTAAGCCATTTCAATTCATTTACTTTTTATGAAGTAACCCTCTAAAACCTGGAAACTCTCTGGCTTTGGCACCATTCCATTAAAGGGGCTGGAGTAGCGTCAATAATGATTACATATTCACACTTCACAGTCTGAACCCCAGTCCTCACCCTTCACTATCTCAAAATTGTAAGGTGAGCCCCCCACCACCCACCCCTGTTCTTTGATATAAGGAGGAGGTACACTGGAGGTACACTACTTCAGAGTGATAGAAACTCCAAGGGGGAACTCAGTTCTGTTTGATGCAAAGTAGATATGCATCAGCGTGCACAAAAGTCCAGAAGGGCTTTGGACCCTTTACTGTGCCACTTGAAATCTCAGTCAGGTGCATTGCACTCTAATGACAAATTTCACCCTCGGGACAAATAAAGTTCTATCTATCCATCCATTATATAGTGCCTTACATCTATCCATCCATCTATACATTGCTGTTATAGTGTCTTGCACATCTCTCTATGTAATTATCTATTATATAGTGCCTTTCATATCTATCTAGTGTCTTACATCCATCTATTTATCAATTCTATAGTGCCTTACATTCATCTATTGATTATATAGTGCCTTATATCTATCATCTATCAATTATATAGTGCCTTATATCTGTCATCTATCGATTATATAGTGCCTTACATCTATCTATCGATTATATAGTGCCTTATATAGGGGACTGGGCGGTCTCATGGTCTGGAATCCCTACAGATTTTATTTTTTTGTCCAGCCGTCTGGAGTTTTTTTTGTTTTTTCTGTCCACCCTGGCCATTGAACCTTACTCTTATTCGATGTTAATTAATGTTGTCTTATTTTAATTTCCTACTGTGTCTTTTATTTTTCTATTCTTCATTATGTAAAGCACTTTGAGCTACTTTTTGTATGAAAATGTGCTATAGAAATAAATGTTGCTGTTGTTGTTGTTATACAGTCATGGCTGAAATTATCGGCACCTCTGGAATTTTCCCAGAAAATGCACCATTTTTCCCAGAGAATTGTTGCAATTCCAAATGTTTTGGTATCCACATGTTTATTTCCTTTATGTGCATTGGAACAACACAAAAAAAAACAGAGAAAAAAGCCAAATCTGACATCATGTCACACAGAACTCAAAAACCGGGCTGGACAAAATTATTGGCATCCTCAACTTAATATTTGGCTGCACGCCCTTTGGAAAAAAATACCTGAAATCAAGCTCTTCCTATTAACCATCACCAAGCTTGTTCCACCTCTCAACTGGAATTTCCGACCACTCTTCTTTTGCAAACTGCAATTCTAAGATCTCTCCATGAGTGTTCAATCGGATTTAGATCAGGACTCATTGCTGGCCACTTCAGAACTCTCCAGCACTTTTCTTCATCCATTTCTGGGTGCTTTTAGAGGTATGTTTGGGGTCATTGTCCTGCTGGAACACCCATGACCTCTGACGCAGACCCAGTTTTCTGACACTGGGCCCTACATTGCGCCCCGATATCTTTTGGTAGTCTTCAGATTTCATGATGCCTTGCACACAGTCAAGGCATCCAGTGCCAGAGGCAACAAATCATCCCCAAAACAACTTAGAACCTCCACCATGTTTGACTGTAGGTACCGTGTTGTTCTTTTCTTCGCAGGCCTCATTCCTTTTTCTGTAAACAGTAGAATGATGAGCTTTACCAAAAAGCTCTACCTTGGTGTCATCTGTCCACAAGACGTTCGCCCAGAAGGATTTTGGTTTCCTCAAGAACATTTTGTCACACTCCAGTCTGGCTTTTTTATGTTTCTGTGTCAGCAGTGGGGTCCTCCTGGCTCTTCTGCCATAGCGTTTCATTTCATTCAGATGTCAACGGATGGTTCGAACTGACACTGTTGCACCCTGAGTCTGCAGAACAGCTTGAATATGTTTTGAAGTTGTTGGCTGTTTATCCACCATTCGGACTATCCTTTGTTG
Organism: Polypterus senegalus; assembly: GCF_016835505.1. NCBI lineage: Eukaryota > Metazoa > Chordata > Cladistia > Polypteriformes > Polypteridae > Polypterus > Polypterus senegalus. The sequence goes on from NW_024381778.1 coordinate 42,544, forward strand.
CAGTCTTTTATCAATTCTTCTCTTCCATCCACATCCAGAGAGATTAGCTGCAGTGCCATGTGTTGTGAACTTCTTGATTATGTTGTGCACAGTGGACAAAGGGACATGAAGATCTCTGGAGATGGACTTGTAGCCTTGAGATTGTTGATATTTTTTCACAATTTTTGTTCTCAAGTCCTCAGACAATTCTCTGCTCTTCTGTCAGTTCTCCATGCTTAGTGTGGCCGACTCAGACACACAACAGAAAGGCTGAGTCAACTTGTCTCCATTGTAACTGGCTTCAGGTGTGATTGCTATGTTGCCAGCACATGTTTCTTGCCACAGGTGAGTTCAAACGAGCATCATATGCTTGAAATAAAACGATTTACTCACAATTTTGAAAAGGTGCCAATAATTTTTTCCGGCCCACTTTTTGAGTTCTGTGTGACATGATGTCAGATTTGGCTTTTTTTCTCTGTTTTTCTGTGTTGTTTCAATGCACATAAAGGAAATAAACATGTGTATACCAAAACATTTGGAATTGCAACAATTTTCTGGGAAAATTCCCGGGGTGCTGATAGATACAGTCATGGCTGAAATTATCTATCATGTATAGATCATATAGTGCCTTACATCCATCTATCTATCACTGAGATGTTTGGAGTCCACCTGTGGTCAGTTCCGTTGATCAGGGAAGGCACACGTCTGTCTACAGAAGGTCTGAGCCAAAGGTCCAGCCGTGAGGTCGAGGGACTGCCAGGCTTGCAGACAGGGTGGTGTCGAGGCTCTGATCTGGGGAAGGCTACTAAAACATTTTTTCTATAGCGTTGAAGGTTCCTAAGAGCACAATGGCCTCCATAATTCTAAAAATGCACAAGTTTAGAAGAAGCACAACTCCTTCTCCTTAGAGCCAGCTGCCCAGGCTGGAGAGGTGACCCGATTGTCACACTGGCTAAGCTCTAGAGAACTTGTGTGGAAATGGGACAAATGTCATGAAAGACGAGCAGCACTCCACCAATGTGGGCAATGTGGTCAGACAGAAGCCTCTCCTCGCTCAGTAAGAGACACGTGGAGGTCTGCTTGGAGTCTGCAGAAAGGCACCTAAAGGACTCTCAGCCTCTGTCCGGCCTCAATTCTGAGTGTCATGTCTGACTCTTCACCTGTGCAATGCCAGCCCAAAGGTGAAGCACGGTGGGGTCTGGGAGACTAGTCGGGCTGGAGAGAAAGCGAAACGGAGCAAAGCCCAGAGATATCCACAATGAAAACCCGCTCCAGAGCACCCTGGACCGCCGATTTGGCTAATGGTTTACCTTTTAACAGGACAATGACGACAACTCTGGGAATGTCCTCAAGTGGCCCGGCCAGACCCTAAACTGGAGCCCAAACGAACATCTCTGGAGACAGCTGATCATTGATGGCCTCCACCAAACCTGACCGAGGATCTGCAGAGGGTCGTCATGTCAAACCCAATCTCTGCCAAAGGGGCTTCAACAAAGAACTGAGTTAAAGGGTCTGACCTACTTGTGCCAATGGAATAGTTTAGTGTTTTTATTTATGATAACTTTGCAAAAATTTCTATTATCTGGTTTTTGCTTTGAGTATTGTTTGATTGGGGGATGAACTGAACTGACTTTGGCACAAAGCTGCGACACAACAAAATGAGCAACGGGGGTCCGAAGACTTTCTGAAGGCGCTGTAGACCAACAAATTCTGGGTGGCACTGACGCCCCGTCCACTGCTGGTTTCTGCCTTGTCCCCGATGCTTCTTCCCGTGGAGGCCACAGACATCTTTGAGAAAACACTGGGCCAGGCCCCCAATGCCCTGCCCTGCTGTGACCCATCACCTGCCACTCTTTGTCCCCTGGGTGACCGACACCCGCAGCATCAGGGAGCCTCATGTGTCCCAGAGTGTTTTTGGATCTCAAGATGAACGATAAATACCTGGACTACCACTGTGGAGGCGGCGCGTTATTGACGGCGGTTTGATGGCCATTACAAGATAAGCACAGGGACCTGCAGCTGGCCACTTCTGGAAAATCAAGCGGAGCGTTGGAGGATTGCGATTTACTGAGCCAGGAGGCGAAATCTGTGAGGTCTTAATGTTCAGGTGCAGTGACCTGGCGGAGCAGTGCTTAGCGCCACCGATTCGTCCTCACGATATTCTCCCAAAACTTCTACCTTTTGTTGTTTGGGCACCCAATGCCAACCAGACCAGGCAGCTGATCCACACTCATGGGTGGTCTTGACTCTCTGGCCAGGGCACAGAGGCTCAGATCTGATTTCTCCTCTTGAGATAATCCATGAAGTCTTCACTGGACGGGCACCGATTTGGAGTCCGTTATTTGAAGCCGTGACATCAAGTCTTTGGGATGTGGAAGGAAAAAAATCCACATGGTGGTGCGGTTCCTCTGGCGCTCGACAAAGAGCCATTCCCGACGAGGACCGAGGAACCCATTGGAATTTCACAAATCTGTTGTCATCTCTTCATGGAAGCTGAATAAGAATAAAAGCTTCCTTTCAGGACCCTCGTGGTGGACCGCTCTTTTAGGAACGGCTAAAGATTCCCCCACGACTTTGAGCCCGTTACTTCTAGGAAGGTTCAGGCACAGCACACAAACTCGACTAGAACGGCGCACTGGAGTTTGAACGTCGAGCCCTGGAACATCTCCAGTGGTGGCTTCTCATCCCTTTCTCTCTGTGCCACGTTCTCTTCACACGAATCAAGGAGGATGGAAGCCATTGGGGCCACGAAGATTAATTTCTCATATAGGTGGGCACCACGGACCTTCAAAAATAAGTCCCAGGAGAGTCGGAGACTGGTAGGGCTGAGTGTGCTGCACGACTGGCGTCACGGGGGGCACATTTACATATATGCTGGCATGAGGAAAACAAGAAAAGTGGCAAAAAAAGGGCAAGAAAGCCCCCACTTCACCCTGGCCCCCTAGTTTCTGTTTTATCAGGTTTGCCGTTAAAGATCTCTGCTAAGCCTGCCACAGGTTTTAGGGCCCTGCCACTGTAAATGAGCAGCGGGCATCACAGCCGCACGAGTAAACGGTCAGATCTGGGCACAAAAGAGTTCTTAGTCTGGCGGTGTGCTCTGCCAATGGGAGTATCGTGCCAGGCTGGTTCCTACTTTGTGTTAAAATGGTGTTGGAATAGGCAGCACTCCATGGGTACCACATCACGGGCTAAACTGGTTTACATATGGGCATGTGAATGCACTAATCCAGTTTACAGGCCAGCATGTAAAAGCTGAATTTGGGTTTGTCCGCCATGCCATTCTGCAATTTGACCAACTGGGCACTTTATCAGGGCAAACTTGTCAATGTGTCACAGGCATTCAGAGTTATACCTCACAGTGGGTTTCGTCAGTGAATTTTGGTTTGTGGGGCTTTTCAGGGATGGGGGGCATTCCCTGAGGTTATTTATTTAGTGACCACTCCTGCACTTTATTCCACCCTGGGCAGTGCCAGGTACCCCGGCTAGTGATTTAATGTTCAAGTAAGAAATAATCGGATCCAGCAAATAATCCACAGTAGTGGAGTGCAGTAGCTGCAGAGTCCCACACTTGAACGGTGCCAGGGGCCCCTATATTAAGTAAGTGTGGTTGGTGTACCCGCTTGTGCCCATCGCGGATAGGACAGGCTTCTTCTACTTAGCAGGTTGGATAATGGATGAATCAAGGCGGACTTTACTAGACGCATTAATGCAGAAATCAAACGATTGTCCATAAGAATGATCTCGATTAAGGGGGCCATGTGAGCCGACAAGCGCCTGGCAGCTGTCACCACTCAGGACACAGCTTTAGAAGGCGGCCGGACATTCAGACAGAAGCATTTCTAAAATTAAACAACTTCTAGTCGGAGAGGACGTCAACCCTGATGACTGCGGGTGCTGCTCTCGCAACCCGAGGATGTCGAATCTCAGGGGAGGACAATGTCACGGCTTTCTGGCACAGTTTCACATTTCCAATGGAGTTGTAGGTTTGCCCCTTTTTTGTGCCGCCACCTGGCAGAGCTGGTGCCCATGCAAAAGGGTTTAACAGTACAGCGAGTTCTGTCCCAATCTCAGTTTTGCTTTTTATTTAACCCTTTTCCGTTCCGTCCTGGTATGTAAAACACGGGACGTCCCAGAGACGAGTCTCCCTTCCGTGTTCGAGGTCCGTGAACTCGTCGTACCTGTAAAGCTTTCTTCGCGGTTGCCAACTCTGCACGTTATTCTGGGTTTTACATTTTAGGTTTTCGTCTGAAGGTCCTGTCACATCACATGGCTTTTTACAGCGATTTGCAGTCGTAGACTTCACTCATTCAGAGTTGGGGTTGTCACTTTCTGTCCCAGGACCCCCCATCATCGTGTAGCCTGACAAACCCAGTGGCTCAGTCCAACCCCTCTGTGACTCGCCCTTGTTTTAAGTCATAGCGGTGGTCTCAGTGTGCACAAGAGCTGACAGCCAATGAATGCTCACGGCGAAAGTTCAATGCATAGAATGCAGCTGTGAGGAATACGGGACAAAATAAAAGAGAGGCTCGTCGGTCTGATGTCTCGTGTTTGATGCACCACGACGGAACAGAGAAAAGAAAAATAAAAACAACTAAGGCCCAAGATTGTGGCAGAACTAACTCACCGTAGCGGTAGAGCATGCGTACGCCACGATTGGCTGTGGGAAAGCGACAAGCCTGCGATAATTTAGAAACATGAAACTGTGGCGGAAAGCCACCATGGAGTTGTGTCATTCAATCGCGATTGGCAGTCGTGTAATCTGACAAGGTGATAAGACCACCGACCACCGTCGCCAAGTCCGACTCAACGATAACCCGTGACTAGAAGTCGCCCATTTTATGGCTGACTTCAGCTTCTAAGGCACAGTCATGATTAAACAGAAGAGCAAGTCTGCCATCACACAGGTTTAGAAAAAGGGAGTCGCGGCCTGAGGCCTTCAGGAGAGGTCATGGGCACCGTGAAGACGGGTCAGCCGAAATGCTCAATGGGATGGGCACACCTCAGGTGGACAGCAGAAAAAGAAAACCTTAGGGTCTCGGGAGTTTCAGGCCCCACCCTGTGGTGCTCAAGAGCCCACCAGCGGGAAACAATAAAAACCAAAAGGGGCATGGAGATGCACAGCTCTTCAATTGGTCTGACCACATACAGCACACTAAGCTTACATCTTGTGTGTGGAAATGTGCAACAGAAATAAATATTACTGGACCAAACGACAAAACACAAAGAAAATTTGGGGCCGGGGGTCCCGCACAATTTGAGATCATTGGTGAGATTTCGCTTGCATTAGGACACGTGACGGTCAGCTTAACGGAAAGGGGACCATGGGGTGCGACCAGAGTTCTAGAGGAGAAGGGCAGCACTTTGGGAGGGCCGAGGTGAAACTCCCCGTTTACACCCGACAGGCAGGAACAGCAATGAATACGAGCGCCACTGACCAGAAAATAGCAGGGGACGATAATAAAGAAGACTTGATGACGTACAGCTGGGGGGCGCGTTTGTATATCTGCTCGTGTGGCGCTGTGGTTGGTACTGCTGTCTTAGCTCAGTGTGAGGAAAGCGTTAAGGACAGCCAACCTGGCCTTCTTAGATTAGCAGTGTAAGGCACTTCACAAATAATTACAATGATATATTTGGGTGGCATGATGGTGCAGTGGTCAGATTGGATTAGATAAACTTTATCAATCCCATGGAGAAATTCAGATGCATTTAGCAGCAGAAACGTAAAAAACAAGAATACGCAGTCACAGGGCAGATAATGCACCCAATCAATCAATCAATCGATCGATAAGTAAATAAATAAATAAAAAAATTATGTGATGTGGCCTTAGCACAGCTCAGCATGGGGGAAACATTAAGGGTGGGCAGCCAAGCCTCTTTGCATTAGCAATCTAACATAAATATAAAAAATATATTTGGAAGGGCATGGCGGCCTAGTGGTTAGCGCTGCTGCCTTAGCACAGGTCACAATTAGGGCTTGCGTCCAAGCCTCGTTATATTGGCGATCTAACACAGTTTCAAAACTAAAAATACATCTAGTGAGACGTGGTGGCACAGTGGTTAGCACTGCTGCCTGATAGGTGCCACCTCTGAGTTTCTTCTGAGAATGTTTTAGGTTGCTGACTCTAAACTGGGCCCATTTGAATGTGTACAATTGGGCATTACTGGAGCCTGGCATCCAACCCCATGTTTTTTCCCCTGATATATTTATTGACAGATGGCACAGCGGGTTAGGCCACTGGCTAAGACTCTAAAGTCCCGGAGTTCAAATCGCGGCTCCGTCACTTATACGTAGAGTATGTGTGTGGAGTCTGAATGTTCCCCTCATGTCCAAGTAGAGTTGGTCAAACAAAACCACAAAAAGCACTGAATGGCAAACTTGGCAGCTGCAGTTGCTGATCTTGTCATTTGAGGATGTCACAGTACACTACCGGGTATGACAGGATAGGCCAAATGAGACCACCGTGTGACGGCTTCCCAGCACAGTTTTAAACGTCTGAAGTATCCCAAGCTTGCCCCTCAGAAAGCAAATAGAGCGCTGCCTAACAGACCCGGCTGGCACTGGGTGAGGGCTTTACAGGTACGACAAGTTCAGCTGCAATCTCGGCCATTTTTTCCCCATTCTGTTGAGGTACATAAAACACGAGACATCAGATGGATGAACTTTGGTTACGTTTGGGAGGTCTGACACCCCCTTGTGTTCCTTATTCCTCATCGCTATGTTATATGCATTGATTGGTTGTCAGCTCTGATGCCCACAGAGCCCACCTCTACGACTCAAGACTGTCGGGGAAAGTCACAGGGGACGTCAAACTACACAACTGCCATGCTAGGATTACGTAAATGGAGTCTGCGCCTAAAATCCGTGTAACGTGACGTGGCCTGAAGGACTCAGCAGCAGTCCATGGTTAGTACCATCGATGAAATGCACCCTCAGGGCAAAGGGGGGCTTCTTCTACTGTCACAGCAACATGCAGCATACGTGCCCCGACAGTCTGACCTGAGTAAGTGCCCAGGGTTCAAATCACCGCTCAGTCACTCAGTCCGTGTGGGGGGTTTAAATGTTCTTCCCGTGTCCGAGTGGGCTTTATCAAAGAACTGCATGTTAGGTCATCGTGTGTGCTCTGCAGTGGATGTGGGTCTCAAAAATGAGTGGGGGGAAAAAGGGGGCTTCATCCAAGGAGCCAATTACAGAGGACTTCAGAAATACGCCAAACAACTACCAAGGGTCCTTCCTCTCACCCTGGTCCACGATGCCCCCTTTCTTTCTTGAAGTGAGAAGCTGGCTGCCATTAAGCCTTGGTGGCAACTGCTGGAGGGACCAAGGGTTCAAATTCTGAGGTGAATCCCACCCGTGTGCCTCCCATGCCCTTCAGATGTGCATGGCGCCCATTACAAGTAGTCACCCACCTTGGAAGTTCTCACATTTTATTGTTATGCAACAATGAATCTCAGAGGGTCTCATTTGGCTTTTTTGGGGCGCCGATCGACAGAAGAGGGACTCTGTGGGGTCAACGTGAAAAGTGAGCTGAGCTAATTACAAACGTAACAGGATTGATCTCATAAGTAGCCTCTGAATTCCCTAACGTTTATCTACTCTAATAAACTCCCCTAACCCATCACTGGTGCCGTCACCTGGCTTTACAAGTTCCAGAGTTACTTCAACGGAGACCACCAGTCTGGGGTTTCTCTTGATTGTGGTCTAAATGCACCTGAATGTGGACGGTCCATCTTGAGGGGGGGTCGCTATGATGGCCTAACCTACACAGCGAAGACAAAAGACACTGAGAGCAACTCGGGGGACGGAGACAAGAAAACGTCTGAGTCACCGAATACCCAACTGGAGTCCGTCGTTAAGAAACGGAAAAGGCCTAGAGGAGGCCGTCCACAAAAAAAATGAGAGGAGGAGGAGGAGGAAGAACAAGAAGAAGAAGAGGAGGAGGAGTGAGGGAGGTGATCAACAGGCTGGGAGAACTCTGAACGAGTCACAAGCTAAAGTCACTGAGATTGGACTGACAACACTGCATCACCAAGAGGAAAGACCCACAGTAGGCAAATGGGGGGTCTGAAGTCAGCTGTGGTCCGATGAGCCCACCAGACTGAACAGCACACATCACCAGAGAGCACACCATCCCCACACTGTGAGGCAAGCTGAAGGCAGCAGTGGGCCGTGAGGATGCGTCTCTGCAAAATGAATGCCGCTGGAGGAAAACCTGATGGCTTCAGCCAGAAACCCAGAAGAAGATCTGCTTTCTAGCAGGGCAACAACAACCTCAAGCATCAAGTCGAAGCAACCCAAGAATGGCTTCATATCAGCAATGTGGCCGAGTCCGAGTCCAGACCTCAATCCACTTGACAAGGTCTGCCCACTCCTGACCTCCACGCAAACGGACAGAGCTTCAGTGGCTTTGTAAAGAAGGACGGAAGAAAAATGGCAGAGCCGGTAAGAGACCTGAGCGGACAGACCACCATGTCAGGGCGAGCAGACGGTTTGTGTTTTATATTTGTGATTAGCGCGGACCACTCATCGGAGATCGGCCTTCGCTTCGACGTTAAAGAGCCAAATGAAATCTGCTGGCTGTGACTCAATGTTGTGTGACAATAAAATGTGAAGGGTTACAACATTTTAGAAGAAACTGCAAGTTCCGTTAAATGTCCTGGCTGAGGGAGGCACCCTACCCAATTTGGACAGGCCAGAGGGGGGGGAGTGAGAGAAAATGAATGATGGTGACTGTGCACTAACTTTCTGAGTGGTCCTGGATCAGGTGACAGCAGGTATGAAGACCACTTAGCATATACAGTGCTCTAAAAGTCCAGTTAGGGCAGTCCTGGATACCCCGAGTGGTCCTGATCAGGTGACAGCAGGTATGAAGACCCCTTAGAGTGCACAGCGCTTTAAAAGTCCAGGTTAGGACAGTCCTGGATACCCTGAGTGGTCCTGATCAGGTGACAGTAGGTATGAAGACCACTCAGCATACGGAGTGCTTTAAAAATCCAAGTTAGGAAAGTCCTCAGTCGCTATCAACAGCAGAGGTGGGATGACGGACCCCTACTTATCATCCCCATCCTGAAAGACATCTGTTCAGTTGTCACGCCTGCAGGAGAGTTGTCTTTCAAGACGGTGATGGTGAGTAGGTGTGGCTCCTTCATGCCAGTGCTGGTCCCAGTACCTCTTTGGGGTAGCGTCTATCTCCTGGGTGTTTTCGCCATTCAGGAGGGGGCTTACAAGTCAGAGGTGGCGAGAAGGCGTGTTGACCCATCAGGAGACTCCGCAGACTCTCTGTGCCGTCATTAAAGATGTTATCAGTCAAAGCGGCGGTGAGTCAAGGGGCTCCTTCTCTTTCTGCGCCCTGTCGGACAAACACGCACTTGTGTTGCGCCTTTCGCAGTCCGTCAGCACTTGTTATTGGCTCTCGAATCAGCTCGGCTCATCTTTGTCGTGACCCCGCCGAGAGACGAGGGGGCCCGGCCCAGCCTGGCGTGGGGTCAAGGGTGCCCAGTTGACGTCGCCCCCGAGCTGCTCGGCTGTATGCCTTCACTGTAGGCCATATTGGGCAAATTTGGATGGGGCGGGGACAGGGGGGGGGGTTTGGGTATTGTTGGTGACTCTCCTCTAGCCTTGAAGGCTGAAGGCAATTTTCAAATAATTACAAAAAATAGTGCAAATGTTAACAATTTGGAGGTAATGAAAGAAAAGGGAGAGCAGCACTCGGCATTATCAGAGGGAGAAGAGATACAATTAAGTGTGGCACTCGAGAGGCCTTTGAAGTCGGACATGGTGCGTAAGACCCTTAAAGTTCTCAAAGCCTGCCATTCACTGGTGCGTTATGGGCTGTTAAGAGGATCTTGTTAAAAGGGCCAATTTGGGAAAATCAACTTTAACTTTGAAGAGTTGGCCATTGAGTATATTAACGAGCAGCGGCCCGCATATTGACATGGCGGCAATTTGTATATTTATTACAAGAAAATCATCTGAGCAGAGGGACAGCAGCCTTTGAAGAGCATTTATTACTTTTTTTTTTTTTTGTTTTAATCCAATTTTTACGCTTGACTTTAAAGCTTAAAAACGTACACAAAACGACGTTTAACAGCCCGGCTAATCCCTTTTTCCCCATGAAGCCCAAAGTCTGTTGTAATGAAGACTCCATTATGGTGGAATGGGGTGGTGTGTGTGTGTGTGTGTGTGTGAGTGTGAGAGAGAGAAGGAGTCGTCTGTGCTGAACTTTTCTCAAAAAATTCCTGGAAACTGAGTAACCGGTGATGAGAGCAGGCCGGCCAGCGGGGAGCTGGGGGACGTGAAAGGAGAGCAGAAATGGTGAAAAGAAGTCGGGATACGGAATGGGGGGGCTGTGTGGTACCAAGAATTCCACTCGCGTGACGTCAGCTCCCCCTTTTTTTTATTATGGGGGCTCGATGCCCCCAGCAGCCGAGTTCATGGCAGGTGCCAAACAGGGTGGGACGCCAGTCCGCCACAAAGCCCGCACTGCGCCCGTGGGACGTTTTCACAGTTTGTTGTTATACCGACTCATGGCGTGGGCTCTTTCTGACACTCATCAACAGACTCTTTAATGCTAAAGTGGAAACGGATCTAAAATGACACAAAACGTCCGAATTCGCGTAAGCCGCCCTACTTCCGGGTGTTCGTAAGAAATGTAAAATCACGAGGTAGAAGTACATAATAAACGAGGCGTTGTGTCAGATATTTGAAATATTAACATGTGCACTGCCCTTTAAACATTTGAGTGTCTACATATTCTCGATTATAATAGAAATTTGTTATTTTCCTCCTCTCTGATGGGGGGTCCATGTAGGGCTACATCCGTAGTAAAGGGTCGAAAACCAAAAATGACACCATTTTCGTTATCCCGGACCTTGAAACAGCCTAAAATGACACCCCAAATGCTCACATTTAAGATTTGTCATTTGTAACCTTCGAGGGCTCGGACCACTGGTAAAGAATCAGATACCTAGAATGTCATCATTATATATACGTGAGCAACGACCTCAAAATAGCAGAAAATGACACGGCTTGGGCCTGTATGACCGACCTCCGAGTAACTTTTGACCCCTGATGTCTCAACAATTAGGGGGGATCGGGGTCCCACCCCCCTCTGGGGTCGGCTGCTTCGGCCTGCACAACTTCAAGTCCTTCTGATCATTTCTACTGAAGACATCCATTGGTTTATTCTTTTATCACAAGGGTGTATAAAATATACCCCAAAATTGGCGTATAATAAGGTCTAGGGCAGGGTGGGTAATGTCGGTCCTGGGGGGCACGCAGTGGCTGCAGGGTTTCGTTCCAACCCAGTTACTTAATTACAAACCAATCCTATCAGTCTCAGACCTGTTAGGCTCTTATAGCGTAGATTTTATTTCTTTTCAAAGGATGTCATCTACAGGGGGGTCCAGATCTAATAATGCTGATCCAGATTGTCTGGATGACTTTGATTTATGCGGGGACGATTCCAGTTCTGTGCGAAGACGATTCTTCATGTTGTCAGTTCACACATTCTCGATGGTCCGGGATTTTTCAGGTGATTTTCTACGTAATAATCTGTGATATATGGCCGGCAGTTTATCCCGGCCAATACCCCCACACCGCTAGATGGAGTCCTCCCTACAGTATGGAGGAGCCCCGAGTTCCAGCAGTGCATCATGGACATTGGAGTTTTACTTCATAGCCCTGCTGGATACAATGGGAGCCGCCAGGGGGCACTGCAGGGAGGAACAGGGATTTCTATTTGCCATATAGCCGGGAAGTACTCCCTAGTCACAAGGACGGAAGAAACGAAGTACTTCTGGGATGAAGAAAAGAAGGAGTTTTCATCTGTCCTGAAAGTGCTATGAAATCACATGAACTGAGGGACAGAAGCACTTCCGGGTCAGCAAATATAAAGCGTTGAGCGCTTACTGTGACCGGTGGGTGAGGTGTTGGGCTGATGCGCATCACTTTAGTCTTGGGGGGGCTGATAATCAGGCCAGTTTGTTTGCTGTGTCATAGTCACTCAGTGGGTCTTCTGCTGTAGTTGGACAAGTTTGGAGGAGAGTACAGCGAGAGAGAGGTTGGGAGCATATGAGATGATGACACCACCACCACCACCACCCAGACTGAGATCTGAGTGCAGTCGTGCAATGGGTGACACATCTGCACCACACTGAACAGTGGCTGGAGTGCCAATCCTGCCACCACCCCCAAGTTTTCCCCCACTTGCAGGGCTGGATGCAGATTAACATCATACCCAGGAGTACAGCGAGAGCATCGGCAAACCATCCAGTTGGTACGACAGGGCGCCTCTGAATTTGCCTCATGGGGTATTTTGCATTATGCAGACCGTGAAATACTTTCTGCATGTTGACGAAGCTGATGTACGATGGGCTGTTTTGTTCCTGACTCTGCTCAATGACGTTCTGCAGAGCAAAGTTTCACACAACCTTGTCCTTTCCTAAATCCTGCAGCTCTCAGCTTGGTGTCAATTCTGGTCAGGAGAACTCGACAAAAGATGGCATTGAGAGAAGTGTGATGCCTCGGCGGTCGTCACACACTTGGAGGTTACCTTTCTTAGGGACTTTCGAAAATCAATCCTCAATCTCAGATTTCAAGGAGAAGGTCAGTAAGAACCTAACTTGGTTGAAGAGATCGGCCTTCAACATCTCAGCACGTATCACATCAATGCTGCCTGCTTCCCCATTCTTCAAGCGTGTTGATAGCAGAGCTAACTTCATCTTCTGCTGGGGGGGTAGTGCTGCTGTCCAGAATGGTGTTTGCAAGTGGGGGACTGGCACGGTCCTCTGGTTCTGGTCAATAAAGTTCTTCACACAAGGGTTGCGTTGTACCAAATCTACACACTGAAGACAAAAGAACTCTCCAAGGAACTCTGTGAAAAGCACAAGTCAGGGGATGGAGATAAGAAAATCTCCAAGTCACTGAATGTCTCTTGGAGTCCAGTGAAGTCAATCATGAAGAAATGGAGAGAGTATGACGGTAGAAGCAGGCCATCCACAAAAAACCGAGTGATCGTGCAAGACGATGACGAGTGAGGGAGACCCCCAACAGACCTGTGAGAACTTGGGAGTTACAATAGTTAAGTCCAGGCAAAAATGGCTGCCCAGGCTTTTCACAAGTCGCAGCTTTATGGGGGGATTGTGGCAAAGAGAAAAAAACAAAAACCATCCGAGTCCAGCCAGCCAATGACCCCTCATCCCTCAACATCCAAAGTCGCCCAAGTCAAGCCACTTCAATTCCTGAGCCCACTAAGCAGCACTCGTCTACTCCTGGTGTTCTCCAGTCATCCTCAGTAGTAGTCCAGACACTGACCACCACCAAGACGACGGATATCCCGAGCTCACTGATCACCTCATAGCCATGATCCACACAGGCCAGGTCACTTCACTCCAGCGCTCAGATTTTGACTCCCATCCCCTTTTCCCGATCATAGACTGGTCACCAATTCCAGAAGTTTCTGGTGCTCCATCCGAACTATCCTTGTCCTTCAGCCATCGCACCATCCAGTTCTACCACCGGCTCTCCAGTTCAGACGTGACATTGCGGCTTTGTAAGAAGGCACATCGGAGACTCTGAAGTCAGCTGGAAGGTCCAACATTGAGTTTTTTGGCCATCAGAATAAATGCGCAGCGTCAGAAAGACAACATGGTCCACGATGACAGCAGTGTCAGGTTGTGGGGATGCTTCTCTGCAGCAGGCTCCAGAAGGCTTGTGAGGGTAAAGTGAAAGCAGGAAAAATATGAAGAAATCCCTGAGGAAGTGTGCACCTTGGGAGAAGACAACAACCTCAAAGCATAAAGCCAAAGCTACACAGGCCTGGCTTCAAACCAACAACGCGAATGTCCTGGAGGGGCCGAGTCAGAGTCCAGATCTCAATCCAAGTGGGGATTTGTGGCCTGCGCACTCACGACCAGCATGCTGTCTGACAGAACTTTGCAAATTAGAATGGGGGAAAAACGTCCAAGCTGATGGAGACGCGAGCACACGGACTCAAGGCCGTCATGGCTGCCGTCAAGGGGGTGAACGGTTACACAGCCAGTTATGTTGTGTTTTATATTCCTAATTAATTTGGACCACTGTCAAATTGTATCCAATGAGATTCAACATTATATAACGAGAACTTGTGAAAGCGAGTGAATACTTTTTACAGGCGTTGCATACTCACGTACCTTAGGCCAGTTTAGTGCCTCCTGGGATGTGTTTGTGTTGTCCACCAGAACAAGGCGAGGGTCAGTGTGTGAAATCCACACAGGAAGCGATGGAGCAGGATATGGAACTTTGGTCCCAGAAGCATTAAAGCAATCACACCAACCCTGTGCTACCCTGGCATGACGTGTGCTGACAGGGCAATTCTGAGCCGACTAATTGATCTGCAAAGAAACGATGAGGAGTGGTGTGCCTGTGAAGGAGGAGGAGGAGGACTGGCCGAGGAAGACCCCAAACACAGCCTGGACAGTTCTGGAGTGATCTACCAGTTTAATAAAGAGCGTGGAGGCAGGCGACAGGCGTCAATGGACAGAAGAACTCTGTGAACGCGCACAAAAAGGCTCCATGCTGTCCAAGTCGAGGCCACGCTAAACAGCCGCCCGTGAGCCGGAGTGGTACCCACATAACTAAATTACACTCGGCGTATGCTTTAGTGCCCAACTTGTGCTGCCATCACGCATACAGTGATGAAACTAGAAGGAGTCATCACTCCCGGCCTAGCGCTGGCACCCCAAGTTGAAGCTCTAGGTGTCCCTGCAGGACAAGGTGGCCGAGGGCAAGTCTACTCAGTCTCACACGTCTCGTGCCCACCTTTTCTCTAATGGCGCCAGGCCATATTCCCTGACTGCTGGCATTTTCATGAAAGGTGCCAATGTTCATGAAATATTATGGAAGCGATGGAAAAAAAAATTAGAGAGGACCCCAGAATGCAAGGCTCAAACCCGTCTCAAAACAAGAGAGTCATGTTTAAAAGCAGGGCACAGACATGTATAAAAAAGTGACACGTTTAATTAAAAAAGTAATAAAAATGTAAAAAATACATAAGCATAAAAAAAAGACATGCAGGAATGACATGAGCAGCAGTGATGAGATTTGTGGCAACTGATGGAAAAACGAGTGCGTTACACAAACCATCCACGTCTTCATTACAGTCCGGCAACTCCAGGGTGTGGGGTCTGTTGGCTTGGCTCACCTGCTGAAAGGTGACAGAGAGCAGAAGACACATCAGGATTTCCCAGTCCAATGTCAACTCCCCACCCACAAGCCCCAGCTGCTCACACGCCAGATCCAGCAAATGCGTGAACCAAGTCCCAGTCCAAGGAGTGCTGGAGTCAGGACATTCCGCATCACAAGTCTCCTAAAGCCCGAGCTCAGCCACTGCCTCACTCAAGTCACCTCACATCCCTCAGTTCATCCATCAACATCCAAATCACCCAAGTCAAGCCACTTCAGTTCCTAAATCCAGTAAACTGCACTCACGTCCTCCCAGTGTTCTCCAGCCATCCTAGGTCCACGCACTGACCACCAGCGCCCTCCCCAGGTGACTGATATCCTGAGCTCGCTGCTCACCTCATAGCCAAGCTACACACAGGTCAGGTCTCCTCACTTCTTCGTTCAGATACTGACTCCCATCCTTCTTTCCACACCTGAAATCCTATCACGGTTTGGTCACCACCTCCCTCACTGCCCGATGTTAGATACGCACTATTAATGTCCTCCAGCCATCTCACAATCAAATTCAAACACTGGCTCTCAGGCTCAGTTAACTCCTTGCATGCAGAACCTTCACTTCCTAGTTAACACACCAAGCCCTCAGAGATCAAAAATCCACTCGCCTACCAAGTTCAGACATTGACGCCAGCATCGGCATCAGCGTCAGCTCAACCTCAACCGCTCTGTCTGTCTGAGTGGCTATGAGTCGGTTTACCTCTCAGATCACCTAATGGCCCCGTAGGGCAACACCCATCTTCCAGGTCATGTGACCTTCAAGTTCAGATATGGACGCCACAAAGTTCCTAATGAAGATACTGAAGTCCAGTGTCTCCTAGTCATTTCAACTCCCAGTTCGCTTACTTCACTATATAGAAGTTTAGCTACCAACTCCCAGTGTCCTCCTGCCAGGTCACCTCAACTCTTATTTCATCGAATACTTCACCCAGAAATGATGTTTTTAATCATTTAACCCCATGGCTGGGAAAACGTTCTAAACTCATTTTTGGTGGAGAATGAAGTTAATAAAGTTTTTGATATTATAGCCGGACAACTGCAAAGGATATCCAAAAACGTTGATGGAAAAGTGATACATGGCTCGTGTTGCACAGTCCATATGTCAAGTCAAACAGTCGAATACTCAAAATTTTGCAAATACAAAAAAATAGTATTAAATAAATCACCTGCAGAAAAGGCTCTTGTGAGTGAAAATCGGACATACTGAGAAGCGAATGAGCATTATGGGTTGTAGACCTGACTGTCCTCGTCGCGTTTACGGTAGGTATATTCAGATAGATAGATAGATAGACATGAAAGGCACTATATAATAGATAGATAGATAGATAGATAGACGTGAAAGGCACTATATAATAGATAGATAGATAGATAGATAGATAGATAGATAGATAGATAGATAGATAGATAGATAGATAAGATACTTTATTTCATTCGAAATTCATATCCACAGTACCTCGGGATCATTTGGCGGTAGTCTGTGAATCTGCTCAGATGTCCACAAGTCCGAAGTGTATTCTCTTCCTGACAAAGTTTTCACTCGCTTTTTACTTTCGAAAACAAAGTACAGGGAAAGTATTGGAATCGACCAAAGATTTGATGTTGAGATTTTGATGAATCTCGATGTTTTAGACCTCGCCGAGTCTGAAAATACCATTTTTGGAATTACATCTGTGTGTCTGTCCGTGTCCGTGTGTGTGAACATGATAACTTGAGTACACTTTCACTTTGGTCAACCAAATTTTGCTACAAGTATTAGGTACAAAGCATAGATTTCTATCAACTTTTGGGCTATTTCCGTTAACCAGAAATGGTCCTTCACCTTTTATTCATGCAGATGCAGAGTTCCGATTTATTCAACTTTACTTTTATAATAACTAGGCGTCTCTGCCCCCTACTCACTTCGCTCGCCCACCCCCGTGTTTGGTTAACTGGATATACAATTTAAAGAGATTGTTATTTTCATGGGAATTGTTACATATGCATTATTTTCACTTTTACTTTAAAAACTTTTGTAAACACAATACTTGTCCTTTATTTCCGGCCCCAGGCGTGGTTACATCTCTTTCTCGCAGGACGTATAACGCTGCTCACGTTGTGAAGGGGGGGGTGAACACACGCTAAAGAGATGCCGTCGGATCATCTGCTGTCTTTCTGCTGCTGGTGAGCTGCCTGTTCTGCTTGTCGCATGTCGTTGTTTTAAGAGCTGGGAGCACACGATGCGTGTCTGCCCAAAGCAGCCCAACAACTGCTAAGTTCGACTTCCGTGGACTTGTTTTAAATGATGGCACACTGCCTTGTCTCGCGTGACGATGTCAACACAATACTTGTCCTTTATTTCCGGCCCCGGGCGTGGTTAAATGTCTGTCTCGCAGGATGTATAACGCTGCTCACGTTGTGAAGGGGGGGGCAGCATCGATCATTTTAAAGCCTGTACAGTTGGTGTCCTTTTTGCAACTTCATGTCTCTGCTGCTCTCGTTGTGATCGATTCTCCGTCATCATAAATATACACCTGACCGAACTGTGTTTTCTTTGAAATTAAACTTGTCGTTGCTTTAACTGTTGCGGGACCACAGATTCTCATAGCGTATGGTCCATTATTGTGCGAAAAGACTTTGTTTTCTGTTCTTTGCCTTTTATTTCTGACCTCGCTTTGTCCTGCTATTTTTTCAATTACACCTGGTCTTGATGATTAATTTCCTTTTGTTTGTGCTAATGCGATCTGTTAATCATCAACGTTTCATTTATAATGTATTGTCCTTTATATGCACTGAGACCCCCGTATCTGTGTGTGCTGCGTGCCTTTACACTACTGATTTTTTTTGCTGGCCGTGCTCTGATATTGCTTGTAAGTATGGCGTGTCTTGCAAGAATCTCCATGTTCTATATCCCCGCGAGACGCTCCGTTGCCATTCTCTTACGTCTCGTGGGTCTTTTATTTGTGTTCTGTGATCTTAACGTGAAGAAAACGTATCGTCTCCTAGTCATTCCCTGCCACGGGATTTTTTTTTAATAATAAGAGAGATTGTTCAATGTACTATTAATTTGATTTGATTTGTTGTTGATGGTTGTTTAATGTACATAATATAAAAATGTAATTATTGTCTTGTGGTTTACTCCTCAAATATCCATCCCCATATCTGAGTATACCAGAAAGTTGAGGGGAGACCACTCCCGATTTTTTTTAATTGGTAATCTTTAGCGCACACTTTTTTGTTGATATCACAATATTAGCCAATGAATGCCCTGGCCTGGCGACTAACGAATGAGGTGGGGCGGCGGGTCTTCAAATGCTCGTTCTCATCTGAGCGCGCTCCATTTCCATTTTTCAGTTGTGGTTTATTTAATGATATTTTAGTAAAAACACGCATGTCTGGTACATTGTGAGCATACAACTGGACGACTTAACGTTTGGATTATGTGACACGAGCAACGTGAGGATGTTTTTGATATCATCTGTTGTTGTCCAGTGCTAGACCTCTGTTATATCAGAAACTGTTATCTCTGTTCTGTATGAAAATGTGGCCATCGCTCCAAACTACAAGTTTAGAACTACATATAAGAAAAATACAATTTTTATTAGGAGTATTCATTTAAATGAACCTCAAATCACATCAAGCTCTAACTTAAATTTGAACGTCCAGTGCACCCCTTCAGCCCGGCCACTGACGTTGCTCCAAGACTGTTGACTCAGGTCTCCTGACTTTCTCCTTCCAACACTGATATTGACACCTATTGGACCCATGAACTCCAATCACCTTACAGAACATCTTAGTTCAGCTAATGACTCCCACCGGCCCCCCAAATCAACTCATCTCACCTTGCACTTCTCATTTTAAGCACAGCTTAACAACTCTTACTGTTTCACCCCACAGAAACACGGCATGCTGGGACTCTGGGTCACACAGCCACTGGCCACTAAAGTGATGTCATACCTGTGGTAGGAATCCAGCTCCTGTTGTAAAACTAATGCCCTCTTCTGGAGGAAGTTCACCTGGAAACAAACAAATGGACACGTGTGAGGGTCATCAGAGCTACTCATGTTGCAAGAGTAAACTGACTCAAAATGTCTTCTGCTATCTCCCACAGGGCAGTAGCTAGTGTTAGCTTAGGGAAGGTGGGCTTCACCAACACTGCAAGCTCAGCTACGGGCTGCCTTGTCAGAAACCAAAGGCATGGAGTGTAGCAGCTTCTCTGTACGGCATGCACCAGGGCTCTACTGCAGCCATTTTAGGCCGTCTCCTGTGGCACCGATTACCTGCGATTTGAGGGAGGTGATTGTGTCTTCCAGCTCTTTTCTTATTTCGGCAGGCATCAAACCTCGGATTTTCGTTTCACACTCCTGCTGAATTTGAGTGATCTGTAAAGGAACGAGAGGTATTTAGAGGATGAGGCATGGGGTCTCCTAAGCATTAACCCTCTCTTCTAATTATTCTTTTCATTTACAGTTACATGTCAGCCTTTGCGATTTGCAGGTTTATGATTTGAGAATCTGCCTATTCGTGGGTTTGTCATCCAAAAATCACATTGTTTTCTGTGAGTTCTGCAGTCTATTGCAGTAAACTGCAGGCGATGCTGTAGCAGCGTTACTTGTACGGACTGCAAATCCCAGCATCCCCGGCGATACTGCATCTTTGGGCAGCTTCGGCGGTTGCCACAAGGGCTGCCGGGTGAAAGATGAGAGTGCTTTCTTTAAAAGTGAGCCATAACAAGCTGGCAGGATCGCGACTGGTGGCGTCTTTTTGTTTTAACACTTCACTGCACAATTGGATTATACTCACACCCATCGAGTTACACTTTTCTCTGGATTTATGTTCTTGTCCTGTGGCCCGCTTGTTCATGTGATTTTATCTGGGGGTGAAAAACGTCTTCAGATGGGGAGCCTGACCGAACTCTACAAATTATCGGCATCACGATAGGACAAAACTTTACGTCATTTTCAGGAGGCTGTTCACAGGGGTTCACATTTCATAACCACACCACCATCATCAATGCAACTGCAAAAATGGACTGGACTGCGTCGCGAGTGTTTATCGTTTTGTACTGTTGGTGTTTTGTTGGATTTATTTTGTATCTGGAATATTTTTGTTGTTTGCTACCATAAATATGCACAATAATTTATTATAAATTTTGTAAAAACTTGCAGTTCTTTAAAGATCTGCTGAACTGGGGGACAACACACGTCTTTATCTCGGCAGCCAGCCTGGAGTGATCGTTCCATTTTGTGTTTCATTCATCGCTTTTCATCTTATTTAGTCCAATAAACTTCAAATGTGAAGAAATTGTGGGCCCAAAATGTATTAGCAGGGGTCCTGCACACATAATCCCCTGCCAATTGCAAGGTGTTTTCCCTTAGCACAGGGGTGCCCACACTTTTTCGGCTTGCGAGCTACTTTTAAAATGACCAGGTCAAAATGATCTAAGAAATGACAATCAGTGGGTATGATCCATCCCTGGAGCGTCGATCCTTTGCTCTGTCGTGGGACCCCTGACTGCGCCGACCCCCCACTCTCTCTCTCTCTCATCAGCTGGCTGGCTCGTCCTCGCTCATTGCCCCACTCTCGCTCGGCCTGCCTTTCTTTTGTTTCCTCTTTCGCCCCTTTTTGTTTCTCCACCGGCCCATACTTATACGGCTCCATGGGCGCAGCATCTCAACCACACACCGCAGAAGGCCGATGAAGCAATCAGGAAAGATCACACCCTCACGTGCACATGGATTATTATGATTTTATTATTTTAAAACCCGGCCGTTTGTTTGGAGCCGCGGACCGGCTATATCAAGGGCGTTGAACTCCGGTCCTGGTGGGCCACAGTGGCTGCAGGTTTTCATTCTAACCTTCTTCTTCATTAGTGACCAGTGTTTGCTACTAATTAACTTCCTTTGCTTTAGTTTTAATTAACTTGACTCAGGCCCCTTAGTTGTCTCTTTTTCCTTAATTAGCAGCCAAACAAGCCGCCACATGACCAGCTCACCTGCGCCCATCACACAATATCTGAAAATAAAGAAAGGTGAAGGTCTCAGTAAGGTTGACAGTAGAATTAAATAACGGGTTTAATTAACAGCAGGACTCAGCTTCTCATTAAGAGATTAGTTGGAGTGAAACTGGTTGGAGTTTGAAATCCCAGTTTAGCTGGTCATCTGTTAGCTCGTTTCACATCTCATTTCTGTTTGGCTGTCATTTAATTAAGAAAGGAATCAATTCAGAGGACTGACTCCTTAAAAAACAAGACTATTAAAATGAAGGGAAAAGGAGTCAATTAGCAGAGCAAACTGGTCGCTGATTAGGAGAAGGGTTAGGGAGTTCGACACCCATACCCTAGATCACACTGAGAACCCCCGCTTCGAAACTCCTAAGACACCAGCAGCAAAGAAAGGGAAAGGCAGTTCCACCTGTCCTGTTGGGGTACCATGGAGAAGTTCAGGATCGGCAGTTTGGGATCATTTCAAGTATAGGTGCTTGATTGTCCCCATCGTGTAGTTTCGAAGTGGCAGGCAGTGAGGGGATGTGTTTGGATCCAACTGCGTTGAGCATTTTAATGGTGGTGGTGACGGCACTGGAGGTTGAGCTCAGTCTTCTGATTGTTTTGGCGGTGCTTTTGGGCCCCGAGATGGGGGGTCTGAGTGTGTAGTGAATTCTGGTACTCGACTGGTTGATTTGCTTTGCAGACTTGAGTTTTGTTGAGGGAAGGCAGGTGATTATTTCTTCTGTGCCACGGTGGTTGGTGGGAGCTGCAGGGATCAGATTGTGGATTAACCTACAGGCTTAAAATAAACTGAGCAGGCCGATGTGGACACCCTGCTTAACCAAAGTCCGTTCCTAGTCATATTAGAGCTTCATCGCCGTGTGGGCGCTTGTGTCCATCTATTACACTGAGCACAGCAGAGGCCAAATAACACATTTAAGCACCACAAGGATACTCAAACGTGGGAGCAGAGAGCATCTTACTGTGATCCTTTTTGTTATTCCTCGCCATGCTTGTCATTTTCTCTTTCCACTTGATAGCAGCTAAGTCAGAGAGACATCTTTATTGTGGCGAGACTCATGCGGTCCTTATACCACTAATGCCTGCCATTCACATAAGCACCATGTGACTGGGCTAAGCCATTCTGAATGACGGATGGGGGGCGCGACAGTCCCAGACAGTACAGATGCTGCGTTCATGTGATCTCGGGAACTCCACGTGAATGAACTACAAACTCGGAGCGACAAGTCGGACAATTCACAGCAAATGTTTATTCCGTGCAGTATTTTTTGTAACCGTGATTTCTATTAGAAAGTAACAGTGAGATCAGAACTTAATGACACACACTAGTGTGGTACGTACCATAAAATATGCGGTTTAATTACAGCATTTCACTAAATCACATGGCTGAAGTTGCTTTCATAGACAGCAGATGTTACCTGATTCGTCCGAGTTGTGCCGCAACACCGCCCTTTCACCTTACCTAACTGAAAAAATGAATAAAACTTCTAACCTGGTCAGCCAGAAATGCCACTTTCTAGTCAAATCGATATACTGGAGGGTACTCTTTATTGCCCCAAAAAGTGGCCACTGTTTTAAAAGCTTGTTTTTGCAGACCAAGTAACAAATCGACGGCAACCTTGTGTTTCTCCGAAACCGACTTGAGCGCACAAAAAAACGAAACGTCAAAACTGGGAGCTCTGAACAGTCTGGGAAGCAAGTGAATGCAGCAAGAATATGTGTGGGGGGTCCTTCAGTCGGAAGGTCACAGCTGAGCAATGAGTGCCCCAACATCTACCACGTGTAACTTGGGCGTCCTTATCAATGACCACTTCGCAGTACACTGAGGTGACACGAAAAACTGAAAAGGGAATTGTGGGGTAAGTTATAAACGAGCATGAAAATCTGCACATGGCGTACCATTCAGGAGACTGGGTTTGAATATTCTAGTCCATGGCTGGGCTGCAGTGGCTGCAGGTTTTTGCTCCAACCCAGTTTCTTAATGAGAACTCAGTTATTGCTGATTAAACTCTTATTGCTCAATTGCTTCATTTTGGTGGTCTCTTTTGTTAAGGTTCTCAACCCTTAATTGCTTATTTCAATTTTAAACAACTGCATTCACTGTTTTAATGGCTCATTATCTATACTAATAAAAGGCAAACCCTCACTGACTCACTCACTCACTCACTGACTCATCACTAATTCTCCAACTTCCCGTGTAGGTAGAAGGCTGACATTTGGCAGGCTCATTCCTTACAGCTTACTTACAAAAGTTAAGCAGGCTTCATTTCAAAATTCTACGTGTAACGGTCATAACTGGAACCTACTTACGTACATATATACGGCCATAGCCTGCAGCTCGGTCACCGTGTGAGGTGGAGTTGCGTCCCCCATCGTCACGCCTCCCACGTAATTGAGTGCCTGCCCATATAAGGCCGTCTGTCAGCGGCAATCCAATAGACACGCTGCCACTAAATATTCACGGGTGAAGGACTGTGCTTATGCAAATGAAGATGAGATGGTCATGGATAGACTAGTGTTTGGCACAAACTCAGCAAAAGTGCGAGAGAAACTTTTAAGTGCCGGGTCTGAGCTAACATTAAATAATTGCTGGTGAAGGACTGTGCTTATGCAAAGGGATAGAAAGCAAATGTTACGTTATTTTTAAAATGTTTCCTTTTCTTTTTCATAACTTCTTTAACACACTTCTTCTCCGCTGCGAAGTGCGGGTATTTTGCTAGTTACCAATAAGATGCAAATGACAAAGGGGCCAGCAGTTCTCCATCTAACTTGCTTCCATTTACGTCTGTGTGTGTTCATCATGCACAGTTTGATTTAATAAAACATCCATCCATCCATCATCCACCCCGCTATATCCTAACTACAGGGTCACGGGGGTCTGCTGGAGCCAATCCCAGCCAACACAGGGCGCAAGGCAGGAAACAAACTCCGGGCAGGGCGCCAGCCCACCGCAGTTTAATAAAACACTTAATAGAACATGCGACAGACTAAAAAAGATTCTTTTAGGCTTCAAATCATTTGGATGACATCCTACGATATAAGAACCTACAAGACAAAAAATTAAATAAGGTCCAAGATTGGCAAGGATTGGTTTCTAATTAAGCAACTGGGCTGGAATGAAAACCTGCAGCCACTGCGGCCCTCCAGGAATGACATTGCCCACCCTGTTCCAGTCCTTTCAAAGTGTTTGTTATTATAATTTGGTTTATTAATAGTTAATCATATTCGAAAATAGCAGTGATAAGAGAAATGAATTACACGTACTAGTAGGGTACATAACACAGGTTTTTTAATTACAGCCTTTTACAATGTCACGTGACTGTGAGGTAAAGATTCCTGTGCTCTTGTGAGATGTTGGACGTGGAGTTCAGATTATTAAACATGACATTTTTCAAAGTGTTACCCGAAGGAGATTTAAAGTCTGTGCTGACGTCTCCAGCTAAAACTGCTCCCTGGATCCGACAGAAGGTGGATCAGTGTGGCGCTTTGCTGATAAATGACAGTGACCGAGAAATCTCGACTCATCATAATCCTTAGGTAAAGCAGCCATATTGAATAAATAAAGGATGTCATCATTAGTGAATTGAACTGAACATCTTCAGTTCCTCATCTGGTAATACAGCCATCCAGCCCCGCCCACATCTGACCCCGCCCCATCCCATGTCCTACAGTGAGGTGTAGTTGTTTCCGTGCGCACGACTGCAAGCGTTTCAGTTTTGCTGTCAGGAGCGGCCGGCGAGTAAGTAAAAAGTAAAATAAAAAAAATATACAAGTGACGTCTCTTCAGGTAAAATGGAGAGTGTAAAGTAACTCAGCGCGGACGTCGCACAGGATGTTTTAAGACAGAGACGACCAAACATTTGCCAATGCTTTTCAATGGGAGTTTCTTAAAAGTCAAAACTTTGTACAGCTTGCTTTATTCGAAATATATCTCAATTAAAATGAAATTGTCCCAACGAATGTCCTTGAAGAACAAGTGTGGCGCATTTCAACCAAATCAGTCCCTTGAGAGCCGAGCTGTTTCCAGTGGACAGACAGACAGACAGAGCTGCTCTACTGCGTTAGCTGCTTCTCCGCACCTAAGGCCTCGGTGCAAGTGGAGTGACCACGACAGCAGTTCCAATGCCTACATGGCCACGTGTCAGATGGATGGCAATCGAAAGCACGGCCTACCTGTTCTCGGGTCTCCAGCTCCATGCACTGAAGCCGCTTCTCCATAGAGCGCAGGTCACTGTGAAGGTTTTCAATTTTCTCTTGCTGGTTCTGTAAAAAAAAAAAAAATAAAATAAATAACATTAGAGAACAAGTGTGGCCAAAAGATGAGGACGAAAAGTATAAGTTCTGATCCTGTTTCAAACATCACCACCGGTCGTCTTTATCGCTGAGAGTAGAAAGTGCAAAAAGCTCAGACCTGAGCAGTCGGCCTGCACTAAGCTGATGTCACAGTATTGAACTTCGAGTCCCAGGTGGGGTATGTCGGATTTGCTAGAACCGCAGTTGTGGATCTCGTCGTTCGACCACGTCAGTTCACACCACTGAAGATCGCTACCCTTGATGGGTTTACTAACTTTCTAGCACAGCCATGCTTGCCTCTTTACTGACAGTCAATAGGGTGCCAAGTGACTTGAACCAGTGGTGTCTGAAGGGTTAACAGGTATGGCGAGTTCAGCTGCAATTTCAACTCATTTTGTCTTTTTTCCATTTTGTTATTGCACATAAAACCCAAGACATCAGACAGACGAGCGTCTCTTCTGTTTTTGAGGTGCAAAACACACGTGCGCCTTATTGCTCATCGTTCCATTCTACGCATCGTACTTTCAGATGAACCTTCATTGGTCGTCAGCTCTCATACACACACAGCCCACCCTGATGAATAAAGACAAGTTTGATTTTTTACAAACAAAGACGACAAACAAGAAGTAATGATTTACAAAGCAGGACATGGCAGACAGTATCCAGGAAACAATAAAGCTTTAAGAAACAAGACACTAACAAGGCGGGTGGTTTCCAGGGTCAGGCTGTGACAGAGAAGCAGATGGCGGTGTGGCACCTCTAACCAGACCATAAAGATACGCTTTGGATGTGACTGAAACAGGAGATAAATGGGGTGCCTACATGAGACACGAGAGGTGCATTGTATTTAAATGCTCGTATGGGACCAACGTGCTTTATGTGAGCGGGCACTGTTGTGTACCAGGAGGAACCCAGGAGCCACTGCACCAGCATAGGGTCTGAGAATGGGTCCAAGGATTTCATCCCGATACCGAATGGTAGTCAAGGTGCCATTGTCAAGCCTGTAGAGGTGTGTGCGTCCCTCCATGGACCATCACTGACCCACCACCAAACCTGTCATGCTGAACGATGTTACAGGCAGCATAACGTTCTCCACGGCTTCTCCACACCCTTTCACGTCTGTCACATGTGCTCCGGGTGAACCTGCTCTCATCTGTGAAAAGCACAGGGCGCCAGTGGTGGACTTGCCAGTTCTGGTATTCTATGGCAAATGCCAATTGTGCTCCACAGTGCCGGGCAGAAAACACACGGCCCACTAGAAGACGTCGTGCCCTCATACCACCCTCATGAAGTCTGTTTCTGACTGTTTGGTCAGAGACATTCACACCAGTGGCCTGCTGGAGGTCATTTTGTAGGCTCTGGCAGTGCTCATCCTGTTCCTCATTGCCCAAAGGAGCAGATACCGGTGGGTCCTGCTGATGGGTTAAGGACCTTCTACGAGGGGCCCTGTCCAGCTCTCCTAGAGTCACTGCCTGTCTCCTGGAATCTCCTCCACGCCGTTGAGACTGTGCTGGGAGACACAGCAAACCTTCTGGCAATGCCACGTATTGATGTGCCATCCTGGAGAAGTTGGACTACCTGTGCCAGCTCTGTATGGCCTCATGATACCAGTAGTGACCCTGACCGTACCCAAATGCAAAACGAGTGAAAAAACAGATGAGCACGGGAAAAATGTCAGTGGCCTCCAGCTGTGAAACTATTCCTGTTTTGGGGGTCATCTCATTGTTGCCCCTCTAGTGCACCAAAGCAGCTGAAACTGATGAACAAGCCCCTCTGCTACTTCACTGACCAGATCAAAAGCCCGCAAGTGCCATCGACTTGATGCTATACTCTCACTAAATGTGCTCCTTTCATTTTTTTGAGCCGTACATCCAGTAAAATCCTTCAAGAAAGTCACCCTCGCCGTTTTTATGTGGATGTGTCGAGTTGTTCAAGCGCTCAGCGGCCGCGTTGAGTGGGCAGTAGAGTCACACTGTTGTCATAGATGGACGCGGTCTGTCCATTTAACAATCTGAGAGACGAGTTTACATCATACAAACATGGGGTCTCTGACTGAGCGAGATGGCCACAGGATACCGGCCGGGATTTCAGAGCGGACTCTTCAGACAGGACAGACTGCCTGCAGTGCCCGCTTCATTAACACTCAATGGAGGATAATGCTAGTTTCATTAACCCTTAACTACTCGTGCAGTGTACTTTATGCACCACAAGTTAAAATGGCTATTTACATGCACGGTGTGAGGCTGTAGTATACAATATTACAATCATTTTCAATTGTACGTGTTTAACGTAATTTAACACCATATTACTGAACAGTATGACACAGTCTAGGACTATCTAAAGCTAACTTGATCTACTTCTCCAGAGTTCATTCGTCACCAGTGTCACACACGTGCACGTAGGAGGCAGCTAAAGGGCTTGAGTAAGGACAGCTCCGAGACATACCGGGATGTGGCAGTGAGCACGCTCTCTTTTTCTCCCTTGCCTGCAGGCCATTCACAGGAGATCCCACCTGGTCCTCTTGACGTTGATTCCGGGACCGAGCCAATGGAAGGAGACCTTGCCGGCTCCGGCCCCTGTGATGTCACGTCCGGGCTCGCACCAATGACAGAAGACCTCCATGAGCCCGACCCCTTTGACTTCACTTCCTGTCTTCCCCTTTAAAAGCCTCCTCCTTTTCCCTACACCCTCAGCTCTGTTTTGAGCACAGCAGTGCTATCATTTAAAAGACGATTTGCAGCCAGGATACCAAATTATACGGGTGGCTGCCCCAAACCTTGCTATGTCTCATTGTGAGTTTTGTGACACCAGTC
This sequence comes from Polypterus senegalus, assembly GCF_016835505.1. Lineage (NCBI taxonomy): Eukaryota > Metazoa > Chordata > Cladistia > Polypteriformes > Polypteridae > Polypterus > Polypterus senegalus. Next base: position 70,826 of record NW_024381778.1, read on the forward strand.
ACACTTTCATCCACTGCAGGATTTGCACATGGATCACATTTCACTTCAGTTGTTGAATGTTCTTTGCGGACAAAGTCAATGCAAGAAGAACATCTCATCGTTGTTATCCATACGCACTGTAAGGACCCACACGGTGTACCAAGCGCACCAGACGGTAAACTCGCGACTGTACATCTACTCTTCAACCGGCTGGGGACACGCTGGAGGGAAACCATTGCGACACCTCACTGGTAGTGAATCAAGCTGGGGACAGATGGCAGATGCTGTTGGTAGGTTCAAGTAAAAGGAAGATGGACAAAAATAACTGAGACTGGTGTACAAAATACGCCAGCGCGAGTAGTTAAGGGCTTAAAAAAAATAAAAAGAGCCCATTTAAAAATCACATCAAACTTAAACATGTGGGTGGCCCGGTGTCGCAGTGCTGTCGCCTCACGGTAAGGACGACTGGGTTTCGTGTCGCAGGTCCGCTCTGCGTGGAGTTTGCATGTTCTCCCCGTGTCCATGTGGGTTTCCTCCCACAGTCCAAAGACATGCAGGTTTAGGGCGATTGGCGATGTTAAAGCTGCCTCTGTGTGTGTGTGTTTGACTTGCGATGGACAGGCTCCTTCTCTGGGGATTATTCCTGCCTTGTACCCTTATTATGCTTGCTTGGGTGGGCTCCAGCTGCCCTGCAACCCTGCCCTGGAAAAGCAAAGAGGAAGGATGGACTGAAAACCATTGACGCAGCAGTCAGTTTCAGTGGTGTCAGCACAAACCTCGTGAAGCATCCAGTGTTACATTTCAAAATAAATCTGTTATAAGCCAGAATGTCCCGAGGTCACCACTTGTCAAAGGCACACAGCTGGCACCTCTGTTAGTATTGTTTGCTTTGATGACAACCCTCAGATGCCGTTATGCAAATTCTGGTCTTGAGCTGCTGCTGTTGCAAAAAAGTCAAAACAGAATGCTGCCCCTAAACTCCCAAACGAAGAACGCAGGATTAGATATGGGAGGCTAGCGTTGAGTAAGGGACGTGAAAAAAGGGTGCGGACATAAAGTACATAAAATGAATTCACCTTCATCAGAAGTATGAACAGAAATTCAAAGATGAGATAAGCTAATGAAGAATCCACGTCAATAACAGGACAAGTGTTTGTGCATCCGTCTGGTTGCTATGTCTGTCATTCCAACAGATGGCGCACCACAAACATTAACACTGCTTTTATGAATCCCATACCAAATGTCACATAACAGAGACATGTGAATTGCATTCATCATTCCAAAAGAATGCCTTTTATTAGTACAAATGTTTGTGAAGTGCCACCTGTTGGAATGGCACACGCAATGCATTTTATTACTACATGCGTTACAAAATACATTCCAACAGATGGTGCACTGCAAACGTTAACGCTGAGGTCTACATTGATTACTTAGAACTCCAGCCGTCTTAGCACTGCTAGTTGTAAAAAATAAAAAATACCAATGTGAGGCTCTGGTAAGCTTGTGCTCATGAAGACTCAGCCGGGTCAGGCACGTATGGAAAGCAAACATACAAATCAGTTGTAGATTTTCAATTAAAACCTGATAAGTTGAGACTGTGAAATTCTGAAAAGAAAGGTAGACAGGATAAAGTGAATAAGTTTGACTTGGTAGTGTTTCTTTTTATATATGTGGACACAATTCTGTGCAGACAATCTAATAAGGTGAACTCGGACATAATACTGAAGAGACAAGTCAACTAGTTGACCGTCAGTCTGCATCACAACACATGACTTCCAGTCAGAGGGGATGTCAAACTCGACAACTTCACATCATGAAGACCTCAAGAGAGAGAGAGAGAGAGAGAGAGAGAGAGAGAGAGAGACTGGCTCTGGACTATGTGAGTCCTCTTATGGCAGACCACCTGGACCCACTGCAGTTTCAAGTGGTGGATGCAATTATCTGTCTGCTCCACAAGGCTGGACAAAGCGGCCGGCACTGTGAGAATTACGGTTTTTTAGAGTTTTCCTGTGGCTTCAATACCATCAGGCCATCCCTGTTAAGGCTCAACTCAGAGATATGCAGGGGATTAGCTTGTGGTGACCAGGCTAAGGGACAGTCTGTCGGGCACAGCGCAGTTTGTACGACGTGTCTCCGGTGGGGATGTGAGCAACGCAAGGAACAGTCCTGTCTCAATTCCTGTACACCACAGACTATAAATATAAGAAAGTGCAGAAATTCTCAGATGGTTCTGCACTTATGGGGAGTATTGATAAGGGGGATGAGACAGAGGAGAGGAGTCAGGGGGAGAGGTTTGTTTTATGGTGCAAAGAGAAAATTGTCTGCAACTTAACATCAGCGGAACCAAGGAACTGCTTATTGACTTTTGCTGCACCGAAGAGTCTCTCTGTCCGGTCATTATTCAAGGAGTAGATGTAAAGGTTGGCCCACTCCTCCAAGTATTTGGAGGTCCACAGTCATGACAGGTTAGACTGGCCTCATAACACAGAGGAGCTATCTTCGAAATGGCAGAGCAGGCTCGTCTTCCTTTAATGTGGGAAGTGACATCCTTCACATCGTCTACAGCTCTGTGATGGCCAGTGGGATTGTCTATGCTGTGGTGTGCTGGGCTGGTAACATCACTTCAGGAGAAGCCCACCGAATTAATAAGATAATTATAAGACCAGGCTATGTAAAGGGACACACTCTGGACCCCCTGGTGGAGGCAGTAGGAAAGGAGAGCATTAAAACAAAACTGAGTGCCATTATGAACAATGCTGCACATCAACTCTCTGACACACCAACACTGAGGACTTTCAGCCAAGGAATCATTCAGCAGAAGTGCGTCAAGAAACACTATGGGGGCTTCTTAATACCAGGAGCAAACCGTCTGCATAATGCCTCACTGTAGCTGGGACTGCCAAGGTAGAAGTATTCTTTCTTTATAGTCATTCTGGTGTGTGTGTGAGTGAGTGTGTGTATCTATCTATTATATAGTGCCTTTCACATCTATCTATCTATCTATTATATAGTGCCTTTCACATCTATCTATCTATTATATAGTGCCTTTCACATCTATCTATCTATAAAAAGTCAAATTTCCCCTTGGGGACAAATAAAGTTCTGTCTGCATACTGTATCTATCTATCTATCATATGGTGCCTTTCATATTCTATCTATCTATCTATCTATCTATAGTCGCTGATCTCATTGCCTGAGATTGCCTCAGGTTACATGATTACTAATCGCGGGGCACGACTCCATGGACAAATTTCCAGCACAGTTTCACAAGCTTGCCACATTCTGACAGCTAATAACATGTTACCAATAATTTGTACAAGTTTTACAGGTATAGCACATTCTGTTGCAATTTTTTTCCCATCCTTTGGTGGTACATTAAACAACAACAACATTTATTTATATAGCACATTTTCATACAAAGAGTAGCTCAAAGTGCTTTACATATTAAAGAATAGAAAAATGAAAGACACAATTATAAAACAAAATAAATCAGCATTAATTAACATCGATTAATTAAACACGAGACATCAGACAGACGAGCCTTTTTTCGGTCTGTGAGATCCACAACACCTGCACTCCTTATCCCTTGTAGCCACATTATATGCATTGAGCTTTCGGCTGAGCACTCATTGCTTGTCAACTCTTGCATACACAGAGCCCACCTCTGACAAAATCAAACCCGTGTTGGGTGACAAGTCACAACTGGCCGAGTCTTCTAGTCGGAGGAAATGTCTACTAAGCAACCAAGTTGTATGGTAGACAGCAGGACTTTAGGGACTTTCATAATGTGACTTGACGTTATTTTGGAAGAATTTACGACTGGCGAGCTTTGTTGGGGCTGAATGGCCTGCTCTCGTCTAGACTGTTCTAATGTTAAACTTTGTGACTGTAGTTGTTGATCTCATTGTCCGAGGTTATCCGATTGCGTGACCAGGAATTGCAGGGGATGTCAAATTGGAGGACTGCATGACAGCTTCCCAGCACAGCTTCACATTTCGCACCTTTTTCTCTCATGCTGCCTGATGGAGCTGGTGCTGCACGAAGGGTTTACAGGTAAGGCGAGTTCAGCGGTATTCTCATTGCCTTTTTCTTTTCTCCATTCTGTTGTTGTATGTAAAACACAAGACATCAGACAGGTGAGCCTCTCTACTGTTTGCGAGATCCAAAACCCCCCGCTGTATTCTCAGCTGAGTGTGCATTGTCAGTCCGCTCTCATGCACACATAATCCAACGCAACGACTAAAGGGAGCTAGACTAGCCAGACTGAGTTGGGATGTCAGACTACACAACCGATGATCACAAATGCGGATGGCGACTGACCAGAGTTGCTAAGATTATGTAGATGAGGCCTGTGAAAGTCGTGTAATGCGACAGGACCTTTAAGATGAAAATCTAGGAAGGATACCCCTTCCATCCTCACCGTGTTCTACAGAGGCACCATTGAGAGTGTTCTGACCAGCTGCATCACTGTCTGCTATGGCAACTGCAATATATCCGACCGCAAGCGCCTGCAAAGGATAGTGAAGACAGCAGAGAACATTACTGGGGTGCCTCTCCCTTCACTACAGGACATATTTTACAAACACAGTGTCCGCAAGGCCTGCAGCATTGTGCAGGACCCCTTACACCCCTCACATGGACTTTACACACTTCTGCCATCCAAGAGAAGAAACTGCAGCATCAGAGCCAGATCTGCCAGGCTGCAGGAGAGTTTCTACCCCCAAGCTATCAGACTCCTTAACACCAGGCTGCCCCCTGGGACCTTCCACACAGCCTCAACCACCTCTAAAAACAGAACTTTTATACATGCAGGCCACTTTCCTGCAAAGACGAGTGTGCATGTAGAAAAGAACTGAAAATCTCATACTGACCTTTAAGTATTTGGACACTCTTGATATCCTTCTGCTGTGAAACATTCTGACCTGTCATTATTTACACGTGTCTAAACAACTATTATCATACACTGATCATTTCTGTATTATCTATATCTATTATTTATTTATCATATTACATATCTATTGACTATATTTATGTATCTAGATTGCAAATACTATACATTGCATCAATGTTCATATTGCTAACTACACGTCAATATTGCTGCTACTTCTTTCTCTTGTCTTTGCACAATGTCTTGTCTTGTTTGTGTTTTAATTTTACATTTTAATTTATTATTTGCACTTCATGTTGTTCCACTGTGGACCCTGAGCTTCACAATTTCGTCTATCTGTATACTTGTATATGGTTGAGATGACAATAAAGTTCGCTTTGACACCTCGGAATGGGCTAGCGTATAGAGGTGGGATAGACAGATGAAGAGGAAGCCTTAGAAGAAATTATGAAACGCAACAAAAGCTGAGCACTGAGTGGACTATTGAAAAGAAAGGCCAGTGACTCAAGCTCGGATAGATCGCAGAGGGAATTCTGAAAAGTAATTCAGGCTCAGGTGGAGTTTTGAAAAGAAAGGCCAGTGACTCAAGCTTAGCTAGATGTACATAAAGGAGACGTTCAGACCCAATTCTAGCAACTACTCAGCCTGAGCTCCGACAAAATTTTGAATGGATACATGGAAAAGACAACATCTCTGAAATGCAATGCAGCTTGAGCTCAAGAAGAAATTTAAAAAGAAAAGCTACAGAATGGCGCCCAGATAGCCATAATATGAAAAGAGAAGCTTCTGAAAAGCTACCCAAGCGGAGCTCAGGGAGAATTCTGCCAACAAGGACTTGTTAGTTGAGCTTAGGCTGACACGTGAAACAGAAAAACTCGCACAGAATTCTGAAAAGCAACCCAAGTCGAGGTTAGACAGAATTCTAAAAGGAAACGCTGGTGTGTCAAGCTCAGATAAAAACGGGAAAATGAAAAGCTCAGACAGGATTCTGTAAAGCAACTTTAGTCGAGCTCAGGCAGAATTTTAAAAAGGAAGACTTGCTAGGCAGGCTGAGGCAGAGACGTTGAAAAAAGACAACCCCAGAACTCTAAAAGGCAACCCGAGGTGAACTCAAATAGAATTGTGAGAAGAAAAGCTAAAGAACTGAGCTCAGATAAATAAATTTGTGTAAAGGAAAAAGCCCAGACGTGATTCTGTAGAGCAACTCGAGTCTGCTCTGTCAGTGTGGCCAAAAATGGAGAAAAAGGAAACATTAAACACCAAGACAAGGAGATGGGAGGAAAAAAAGTGCAAAATTCTGAAACGCTAATCAAAGTTCAAAACCAGAAAAGCTCACGAAGGCCCGTCTCCTTACTTTGACTTTATCGTTAGGCGGAGTGGTAGCTCTGTGGCTAAGGATCTGCACTGGTACCTGGAAGGTTACCACTCTGCTGGGTGCCTTGAGCAAGGCCCTTAACCTGAAAGTTGCTCCACTGGTGGCTCTGCACAATGGCTGACCCTGCACTCTGACCCCCAAAGCTCATGGGAAAAGTATATCCAATCCAATCAGTTATCAAAAGCCTTCCTAGAATAGTGACGCTCCAATGGTGTCACACTTCGGGAACTTCCAGCACCCATGTGGTGGCATCAGAGCTTTGTTGCCAACAACACCAACATGACCTCCACCATAAGGAAACACCTAACACCCTTCAAAAATGAAATACAAAATTTTAGGGCTAAAGGTAAACAAATAATACCGTTATAAAAAATTAATCTAAATTTCAAAAACATGTGCAGAAAAATAATCCATCCATTTTCCAACCCGCTGAATCCGAACACAGGGTCACGGGGGTCTGCTGGAGCCAATCCCAGCCAACACAGGGCACAAGGCAGGAACCAATCCCGGGCAAGGGTGCCAACTCACCAAAGAGAAAAATAATCCACACATCAAAAATAGCAAGAAATCAAATCAAACTTAGGTGAAATTTTGAAAAAGAAAAGCCCCAGAATTCCAAAAAGGTGAACTTGAGTAGAATTCTGAAAAGGCAATGAATTGAGCTCAGGCAGACGTAAATGTATATAAAAAAAAAGAAAAGTCCCAAGTGGCGCCCAGACAGAATTCTACAAAGAAAAAAAAAAAAATGGCCAGTCAGGCTGAGGCAAATGTCATAGCCAGACTTAATTGTGGGGGGTCTGGGTGGTTGGGGGGGTAAAGGATTTTGACTGAGCCGTGAACGCTTGTCACATTATGCAGGCTTTTTAAAGTCATAACCTTCACTTGTATGATCGCATGTGACATGGCTGACGACTGATAGCAAGTAATCAGCAACTCGCTCAAATGAAATCAAACAGGTTTGACTCTGTCTTTAGTCGTAGGGGCGGGCTTAGTGTGCATGGGAGCGGCCAACCAATGAATGCTCAATTCATACAATGCAGCAGAGAGGAATAAGGAACACAGATAACTGGGACCTCACAAACAAAAGAGATGCTCATCTGTGTGATGTTGCAGGTTTTATGTGTGGTAGAAATCAAAATCTTAATAAAAGAAAGAAACTTCTCCTCTAGCAGGACAAATCTGATGAGCCAGTAATCAGGCAGGAGGAAGCCTGCTCGTTGCGTCCTTTATTCACTCTTACGCCACGCTGAAGGAGGAGCACTCATTACGGCAATCTGTGACAGAACGATCAGAATGGTCAAAATAAGAAGGGCAGAGGTCGCTTCATAAAGAACTGAATTTACAAAACAACACTGATTAATGCATACATTTACTCCGATTGGTTCGTTGGTCTTCACCCAAAAGACTTATTAAAATAAAAGTCTAGTTTATCATACTTGAGTTCTTCTCATATCCTGTAGGTTTAGCCATCATGTTTAAAATTTCTTTTTATGTAACAATTGTCCTATCTGGTTTTTTCTCTTTTTTTGTGGATTTTATTGATTTTAGTAACAAAGGGGGCTTCACTCGCCAACCACCACGTGCTGTTGTGAAGAGGGGGGGCTGAATGCACCCCAAGGAGATGTGGCCGCTCCTCCGAAACTCCTCTTAAACGGTGATCCAATGGGAATCAAATAACAGCTGTGTTTTTTTTTTACCCCCCTTTGCTCAATCAGCTGCTGGTTGCTGCTGCTCCTGTGCGGCGTGATCTGCATTTTGTGTGGCGCTTCGAACATTTTAAAGTCACTGCCTTGTCTCTCTTCTCCCCCAGATATCCTCAAACACTATTCGATCTCTTTTCGCTGTTCCGTTATTTCACCGAGTAATATTTTCCGTTTGTTTGCGCTAATGCGATCTTTACTTACATTTTCTTGACACATTCGAATTTTCCTACTTCCATTATCTCTAACCTGATGTGCATGTGTATCACGGGACTTGCTTCCAAAGGTTGTAAGTATGACGTGACTTGCCCGTCTTGTGGGACGTGAAAGTGTCTCTCAAAGACCTCTCTTCAAAAGATCACGTCTCGTCCCAAGTTTTTCTTTCATAATACAGAGATAACATTCCACACAAATAAGTCAAGTTTTACAAGACTTGGTTCAAAACAAATCAACCCCCCCCTATTGTTCTTTCTCTTATTCATCCCCATGCATATTTTGTGTATGACATCAGCCTTCCTCTGCTATATCCTTGTCTTATGTGAGCCATTTCAGGCATAATAACTTCATGACATTTCTAAAACAAATGCTTATATACTTCAATGTATACTAAAAAACAAAATACTTAACTACCGTTACCTGTAAATTCTCTCTTATAGGTACCACAGCCGAATGGAAAAAGAAAAAAAAGGGCCAGGACTGTGGCTGAACACTCTGTACATCCTAAGCCTTCGTACAATGCTGGTTCTGTCAGGCAGCATGTTATTACCTGTCACATAAAGGGTCGAGCGCGAATGAGCAGTCATTAAATGTGACACAGTCAGTGATTTCTAGTCCTTTAAAATGACACAATCTGGCAACGAGATCAGGCAAATGTTCTCGGCAAGTCTCGCGTACCCAACTACGAGAAGCTGCATAATGTCACAGCGACTTTGGGCCTCATTCATACTTCTACGCTCCCTGCATTTTCTCTGCAGCCATGAACCAGTAAAACCAATTATAATCTATGGTTCCTTATAGCCTGGAATAAGACTTCCACCGGCCTGTGGGTCACATAATGAATAGATCTCCATAACACAGAATCAAGTCAAGTCAGGAAGCATGCACTGGTACAGCACATTGCCACACACACCACACAACAAAACAATTCAGGATCCTGGTTGACAACCCCCCAGGCAGACACGTGGTCCAGTCCCACCCTCTGGAAATGACCCTCTCTCTGCCACAGCCTGGTGTTATGTGGGCGACTCCTTGGCCTGGTCCAGCCACTTGGGTCCCCAACAATGAGGATCTTACGAGCTGGATCAACCTCTGGGGAACGCGCCACATGGCCGTAGTGCTGTAACTGATGCTCCTATCAATGCAGGTAATGTGCTTCATTCGGGACTCCATGAGCAACCGCTCATTCGACACAAAGTCAAACCAATGGTACCCCAGGATTTTCCAGAGAGGCACGGTACCAAAGGAGTCCAGTCTTCATCTCAGGTCACTGGATAGCGTCCATGTCTCACAACCATATAGCAAAACAGGAACCACCAGGACTCTAAAGACTTGGACCTTCGTCCTTTTGCACAGATATCGGGAGCGCCACACACCCTTTCCAGCGACCTCATGACCCTCCATGCTCTCCCAATCCGCCTACTAACTTCATAGGAAGAGTCACCAGAGACATGAATGTCACTGCTGAGGTAAGTAAACCTCTCAACAAGGTCGACACTCACTCCGCAGACAGACACACTGCTGATGGCCGTACCCAAGAGGTCATTAAAGGCCTGGATGTTGGTTTTTATCAGGACACTCGCAAGTTCAGACACTCAGACTCCTCACTCAGTCTCTCGAGAGCCACGATCAGAGCCTCCATTGACTCCACGAAGATCACAGCATCATCAGCAAAGTCAAGATCCGTGAATCTTTCTTCACCAACAGATGCCCCACAGCCGCTGGACCCCACGACCCTGCCCAACACCCAGTCCATACAAGCATTGAACAGAGTAGGAGCAGAACACACCGCTGATGAACCCCAGAATCAACTGGGAAAACACAGAGGTCCTGCCGCCACTCTGCACAGCACTCCCAGTACCAGTGTACAGGCCGGCCATGATATCCAGCAACCTCGAGGGGAAAATATAATCAAATATACTTTTAACAATACAGCGTGCAGGTACCTGGTAATTACCACTTTCGGTCTTGCCATGCAGACATCAATCGTTTCAATGAGCACTGGTCCTCTTTTGGTGATCTTGGCACAGGTACTTCATAGTGTTTCAGCAAGAGAGGGAGTGCAGGAGTGGGTTTCCCCCTTGGTGGTTTCTGCATGTGAAATATCGCTCGCTCGCTCGCTCAACCCAGGGGAGGTGGGGGCATCCAGAGTCTCGATCGTAACACTGAGCAGGGTGGCATCTGATGAAAACCTGTGTGCGAACCGAGAACACCAGACAGTAGATCTGCCCCGGACTCCTTTCACATCACTACGTTTTAAAACACACTTCCTGTATGCAGATGCACAAGCGCATTTTTTTCTACAGGAAAGCCCTCAACAGAGGAAACCTGTCCTTGCCACTTCCTAACATCCACACTGTCCTGCTGGTCACAAATATGCTACAAGTGCTGTGCATGAAGTACCCAGTATCCTCTCTGTCTTCTTGCCATCTTTTTAGCATCAAAGTATCAGGACAAATTAACACAAAGGACATGGCTCAACACAATGTCTTCATGTGACAGGAAATGACTGCAGTGATTTTTATCAACAGTGACCTTTATTTGGAGATAAAATGACAGACAGGTGCAAGCAGACTTGCTGCACACAAGGAAATGGCAAATGCACTTATATGATCAGGTGTGTCTACATACAGAAAGATGTGCCTCAGTACGTATATAGATAAAAAAATAAAAAAAGAAATGAGATCAGAGAGAACATCTTAAAGAAAGTTAAGAGAGCAGAAGTCTGCGACATATCATAAATGTAAATGACACGCACGTCCTACTGCTAATTAGCTGATGAAGAACCAACAGGCTATAAATGTGACCCTAATAAATGAAGTTGAGATTAAATACTTTCAAAAATACTGGAATTCAGTAGGTTTTATATGAGGGGGAGTCAAGCTAAAGTTAGAAAATGGGATTTATTACAAAATGGAACGAACCTTCACAAAACTGATCATGTCATTTCTCAATGGGGTCTCCACCCTTCTCAATGCACTTTCACCATGTGTCTGGATTCCAGCAGAATAAAAGGTTTTGTCTTGTCGTCGCCACCACTCGTGCACCGCTTTCTTCACGTCGTCATCTGTCTTAAATCGGTGACCATTCAGATGTTTTTTTTAGCGGTCCAAAAAGGTGGAAACCACACGGTGCCAAACGTAACGAATAAGGAGGATGTGGCAATACCTCAAACTTCGGTTTCTCTAGACAATCCTTGGTGTTCTTAGCAGTGTGCGTCACTGTCTTGCAGCTAAAGGACTTCTTGAGACAGCAGTCCCTGCCGCTTGGATCGAATAGCAGGCTTCACATTGGTCTCCAGCAAGTCCCAGCAACTTGCACCAGTGACTATCGGCATGTAGTGTTCGACAGTAACTCGGGTGTACGAGTGGTGCAGAGGATAAGACAAAACCTTCTATTCTGCAAAAATATATGTGGGATTGGGGGTTATGAGTGTAAGTGCATTGAGAAGGGTGGAGACCCCATTGAGAAATGACACGATCAGTTTTTTAAGGTTCGGTCCATTTTCTAATAAATCCCATTTTCTTACTTTAGCTTGACTCCCCCTCGTATAAAGAAGTAAAAGGACTGCATTTATTTATGTACGTACAGTGCTACGACATCATGTCTTCATTACATTCTACAAGAAGCTTAACCTGAACCATTCTGGAAGTGAATGCAAAAGTTTACATTGAACATATAGTGACGATAAAAAGTATTCATCCACTTGCAAACGTTCACATTTTAGTGATAAAAATCAAATTCCAAAAACAATGTTGGGACAGTATGGAAAATGCTAATAAAGACAAAAGGAGAGATTTGTAAATTCCATTCACTTTGTACTACATTAAAAACACTACAACAATGCATTAGGCGATGGTTTACTTGTGAATTTAACCGATTTATGTTACACAAAATTATGGCAGATCTTGTAACTGCCACACGGACCAAAAAAATATTAAGGCAGTCAAGTCAACAAAATCCAAATTTAATCTGCTGTGTGGGAGTCAATGCTGTATAATCCTAATTCCAAAGGCGAGAATTAAAAACAAAACTGAGTGCCATTATGAACAATTCCACACATCGTCTCTGTGACACACCGACACAGGACTTTCAGGCGGAGTGGTGGCTCTGAGGCTAGGGATCTGTACTGGCAATCGGAAGGCTGCCGGTTCGAATCCCATAAATGCCAAAAGGGACTCTGCTCTCTGTTGGGCCCTTGAGCAAGGCCCTTAAACCTGCAATTGCTGAGCGCTTTGAGTAGTGAGAAAAGTGCTATAGAAATGCAGAGAATAATTATTATCTCAGCCAATAAATCATTCAGCTGAGGTGCGTCAAGAAACAAGACGGGGGCGCCTTTATACCAACAGCAATACGCCAAGTCAGAAGATTTTATTGTTTTTAATTTTCTAGCTTTATAGTCATTATGGTGTGTGTTCAGCTCCCTGAGGACAAACAGATAGATAGATAGATAGATAGATAGATAGATAGATAGATATGAAAGGCACTATATGATAGATATGAAAGGCACTATATGATAGATAGATAGATAGATAGATATGAAAGGCACTATATGATAGATAGATATGAAAGGCACTATATGATAGATAGATAGATATGAAAGGCACTATATGATAGATATGAAAGGCACTATATGATAGATAGATAGATAGATAGATAGATATGAAAGGCACTATATGATAGATATGAAAGGCACTATATGATAGATAGATAGATAGATAGATAGATATGAAAGGCACTATATGATAGATATGAAAGGCACTATATGATAGATAGATAGATAGATATGAAAGGCACTATATGATAGATAGATATGAAAGGCACTATATGATAGATAGATAGATAGATAGATAGATAGATATGAAAGGCACTATATGATAGATAGATAGATATGAAAGGCACTATATGATAGATAGATAGATATAAAAGGCACTATATGATAGATAGATAGATAGATATGAAAGGCACTAAATGATAGATAGATAATGAAAGGCACTATATGATAGATAGATAGATAGACAGACAGACAGATAGATAGAGTTCTATCTGTCTATCTATCACTTATTCCTAATACATATATGATAAAGGAACAAGTTGAAATCAGGCAAGTTTGTGAAAAGCTGGTATGTCAACCTCAGACTGAATTTTGAAACCCGAGACAAGCCAAGCTCCGATGCAGATATGAAATCAAATACAGAGGTGACAAAGTCTGAAAAGAAAAGCTAGCAAGTCGAGCTCAGGCAGACCGGCTCGTGAATATTGCTCCGGGTGTGGTGTGCTGGCATCTCTCCCAGTGCTTTTCAAATGTTTTGTTTATATGATCCGACTCCACCATTTTTCATGAGTTTTTTAAAAAAAAAAAACACATTTCTAGCATTATTTGCATATCTTCTGCCGTCTTTTCCCATTTTGTACCCAACCTGCCGACTTCTTTTTGATTTACTTGCCCTTGAATTTCCTGGACTGTGTTTTCATGTGTGACACTGTATTTGACTCCTGTTTACTGAGTAAAGCGTCTGTGTAAGGTGATATTACTACATATAAAAGCTTAGTTTTTTTTCTTGTGGGAGGTTGAAAATTCCATTCAGAACAATTTGGAGTTACTTCAATGCATATCACTGTCTCTGGAACCAGATCCCTTGATTAAGGGCTGCCCTGCACTAGAGGAACTGCAGTGTGGGGACTCTCATCTCTACATACAATGTTAACCACTGATGGAGCCCCAGGACAGATCAGGGGTGCCTAGAGTGATAGATACCCAGGTTACTCAGCTCTCTTAAACTGGCTAAGGGGTGAGAGATATGGAGGCAATGGTTGGGCCTGTAAGGTTCACCCTGCAGTTCCAGATCCCTCGAGTTTAGCGCCTGGTTTGGTTACCTGTTCCAGGCCATCGTCTCCCAGACCTCTATTAAAATCACTAACCCTACGTAGCTCTTTAATGAAACCCCAAAGATGACACCTAAACCTATGAGACCAGTAAGATCTAAGAATCTAAATAGAATTAATGCTAAAAGTGTTTTAACATATTTAGCAAACTACAGGAATAAAATACAAAGTTATTGGAGTAAATGCAAAAATGTAAGTAATAGAAAAACAATATTCTTTAAGCAGCTTAGCAGCGTTAACACAGACTCAGAACTACTTTTCTGTTGTCAAGATGATCTCTGTTTTTGTTGATATTTATTTACAGATGTACTAGGGGGCTTTGCTCACCAACCCCCTGCCTGCGCTACGCCCCAGCCACTTTGAGTCTCTGCCACTCACGTATGTGGATTTCACTTTCACCAAACAACAAATCTTTTATTTCTCACAGATACACCTCGTCATTGAGACGAAACACTACTTTTCCCTGATGGCAACACGAATTAGACGATCTACAAGTCTCCGACTTAAAAGTTTAAATCTGAACAATATATTCGATCTCTTTTCGCTGTTCCGTTATCTCGCCGAGTAATAATTTCCATTTGTTTGCACAAATGCAATCTTTACAACCATTTTTTGAGACTTTCGAATTTTATTATTTTGATTATCTCTAACCTGCTCTGTACGTGTATCGTGCCAATGTTTTTGAATCTCTTTACAATGTTCTACTTTGTCATCTATTCTTCATCTTTTATTTCCGGCCCTGGGTGTGATTAAATCTCATGGCACAAAGTCTCGTCTCACGGGACGTGAAAGTGTCTCTCTGAAAATGTCTCGTCTCATGATTTTTTTTTTTTATATGATAGAGAGATATTCTGTGCTCTAGTGCCCAGATCCTCCTATTCATTGATTAATTGTCGTCCCACCGTGGACTTCCCCTTTCTGAGATGGTGTAAGACTTTCCCCTTTTTAAGACAAATGTTTTCTCTTCTGTTCTTAATACAGAAGATGATTTCCAACCGCAGGAACTTTTTTCAGTAACTAGATGTTTCAAGACTTTCTGTAGTATTCCTCCGGAAGAAACTCGGGGCCCGTTGTAGTTCCTGGTACTTCTTTTAGTTCCTACTCCAGGGTATGTGCTTCTCATACAAACAGGAACCATCGTGGGTGGGGCTCCGGGGATGGATTGTGTTGATTGGTTGACTGGCTCCACCTTACAGAAATGCTAGTAGATTGGACTCTGGAGAGTTAGTGGCGAAGTTGGAGTGTCACACTTCGCACCGCTCATCACTCGTTATAATCATTGCCCTGGAGCGCCGCGCTATGCACCTCATGCAAGCAATGAAGTCACGCTCGCTACGTAGCAATATGGTGGGTGTCTGCGTTGTGCCTAAGCGAACTTACAAACACTCCTCCCTTCACACCACATCACTCTTCATATCTACATCCCTGATATGCCGGGCCATGTACCTCATTGAAGCAACAATCTCCCCCATAAAGCTGTGATAGCTTCAAAGCAGTAAGTCTCAAATGCACCTCACCTTCATATCCGCCTCCCTGGTGTGCCGCGCCATGCACCTCATCAAAGCAACAAGTGTTGGACCTCACTTCGCATAGGTGCCTCCCAGTCACACTGTACCATGCACCTCATTAAAACAATAGTCTCAAGATTTCTTCAGAGCACTAAGTTGTGGGTCCCACATAAGCTCACTTCTCATTGCATCACTCGTCAGAGTCGCCTCCATGACATGCCACACCTTGCACCTCATTGTGTCTCGGACCCGCGTGAACTCCCAAACGCACCTCATCACTCTTCTTTGCACGTCACATATTTTGCATAAAGCTTACGGTTCCTGTTGTGCACGCAGCACACAAAAGTGGCCTGGGGCCGGCGTCATACAGGAACTCATTGGTTTCAGGAAGCAAAGTTCCTGCAGTGGGAAAGTGCCAATAATTAGAAATCAGCAAACATTACTTTTGTAAAGGAAAGTACATTTTAGTTTTCCAGTGCGCCATGATTAATACTACTTAAAACACATTAGTGTAAGTAAATATTTACTTTTTCATAATGTAACTGTTCAGGTGACCAGCTTCTTGCCTTGCACTTGCGACAGTCCAAAATATCCGTACCCAATGCCAGAGTTCACAAGGCGGCCTGCACTTTAGCTGATTTTGAAAGCCCTCACATGTTCAGATGATCAGCTCAATTCTCAAGTTCCCCAAATTAACAGCCACGTCTTCACAAGCTGATTTAAGCCTTTTCTTATCTCAGTCCCTCCAGCCCATCTATGTTTTTAGGGCCGAGTGCGACAGGGTGGTCTGGTTTCATGACAACAAGGGGCACCAAACAAAATGGAGTGTTCACTGAGAATTGCTTAACAAGATCAAACTCAGCTGTTAAATCATTTTAAAGACCCAAACAACATTAGAAAATATTCACTAGGCATTTTTAAACAAAAACAAAACAACTGCTGAGAATAACACACAAAAATTAAATAATTGTTGCCCAAAGTTCTGCATCGATGTTTTCTGACGTGTGAAATAACTTAATTGAAAGACTTGATCCAGTCTTTCTTTGATTTCATCTCATAACATTCCAGACTTCACGTGGATGACTTATCTCTGCCTTGTCAATTAAACGACTAATCGCCACCTCAGCCATTCAAGAACTGACAAGAGAGAACATTAGAACAATTGTGCTAAAAACAGGCCATTCAGCCCAATAAGCTCCTTCTTCCTATTCACCTCGGTCATGTTTTTCTAAACTTTGGGTTGCCAGCATGTTTGGGATGTCTTGTGACAAGACTGTGTGGTAAAATTAGCCCCATTTGTCCAAGTGTGATTCTATGGTGAGGGATATACTGCATGCATTTTATTGGAGCGGCATAAAATCTGACACACGGCCTATAAATGCTGTTGACATGTCATAGACAGATTTCATTTCTATGGCGCATGAAAATAAAATGAGTTTTTCCCACGACACGCACATATATACAGTTTACATATACATACAGTATCTCACAAAAGTGAGAACACCTCTCATATTTTTGTAAATATTTTAATATATCTTTTCATGGGACAACACTGAAGACAAGACACTTTGATCCAATATAAAGTAGTCAGTGTAAACTTGCTGTCCCCTCAAAATAACTCAACACACAGCCATTAATGTCTACACCACTGGCAACAAAAGTGAGTGCACCCCTAAGTGAAAAATGTCCAAATTGTGCCTGAAGTGTCAATATTTTGTGTGGCCGCCATTATTTTCCAGCACTGCCTTAACTCTCTTGGGCATGGAGTTCACTAGAACTTCACAGGTTGCCACTGGAATCCTCTTCCAGACCTTGCGCTCCTCCACCTTCCGTTTGAGGATGCCCCACAGATGCTCAATAGGGTTTAGGTCTGGAGACATGCTTGGCCAGTCCAGCACCATTACCCTCAGTTTCTTTAGCAAGGCAGTGGTCATCTTGGAGGTGTGTTTGAGGTCGTTATCATGTTGGAAACTGCCCTGCGGCGGTTTTCGAAGGGAGGGGATCATGCTGTCCTTCAGTATGTCACAGTACATGTTGGCATTCATGGTTCCCTCAATGAACTGTAGCTCCCCAGTGCCGGCAGCACTCATGCAGCCCTAAACCATGACACTCCCACCACCATACTTGACTGTAGGCAAGACACACTTGTCTTTGTACTCCTCATCTGGTTGCCACCACACACGCTTGACACCATCTGAACCAAATAAGTTTATCTTGGTCTCATCAGACCACAGGACATCCATGTCCTTAGTCTGCTTGTCATCAGCAAACTGTTTGCGGGCTTTCTTGTGCATCATCTTTAGAAGAGGCTTCCTTCTGGGACGACAGCCATATGCAGACCAATTTGATGCAGTGTGCGGCGTATGGTCTGAGCACCAACAGGCTGACCCCCCCAGCCCTTCAACCTCTGCAGCAATGCTGGCAGCACTCATATGTCTATTTTCAAAAGACAACCTCTGGATATGACGCTGAGCACGTTCTTTGGTCAACCATGGCGAGGCCTGTTCTGAGTGGAACCTGTCCTGTTAAACCGCTGTATGGTCTTGGCCAACGTGCTGCAGCTCAGTTTCAGGGTGTTGGCAATCTTCTTATAGCCTAGGCCATCTTTATGTAGAGCAACAATTCTTTTTTTCAGACCCTCAGAGAGTTCTTTGCCATGAGGTGCCATGTTGAACTTCCAGTGACCAGGATGAAAGAGTGTGAGAGCGATAACACCAAATTAACACACCTGCGACCTTGTAACACTAACGAGTCACATGACACTGGGGAGGGAAAATGGCTAGTTGGGCACAATTTGGACATTTTTCACTTAGGGCTATACTCAATTTTGTTGCCAGCGGTTTAGACATTAATGGCTGTGTGTTGAGTTATTTTGAGGGGACAGCAAATTGACACTGTTATACAAGCTGTACACCGACTACTTTACATTTTTATCAAAGTGTCATATCTTCAGTGTTGTCCCATGAAAAGATATAATAAAATATTTACAAAAATATGAGGGATTTACTCACTTTTGTGAGACACTGTATCTACAGTGCATCCGGAAAGTATTCACAGCGCATCACTTTTTCCACATTTGGTTATGTTACAACCTTATTCCAAAATGGATTAAATTCATTTTTTTTCCTCAGAATTCTACACACAACACCCCATAATGACAACGTGAAAAAAGTTTACTTGAGGTTTTTGCAAATTTATTGAAAATAAAACAAAAACTGAGAAATTACATGTACATAAGTAGTATTCACAGCCTTTGCTCAATACTTTGGCAGCAATTACAGCCTCAAGTCTTTTTGAATATGATGCCACAAGCTTGGCACACCTATCCTTGGCCAGTTTCGCCCATTCCTCTTATTCCTCTTTGCAGCACCTCTCAAGCTCCATCAGATTGGATGGGAAGCGTCGGTGCACAGCCATTTTAAGATCTCTCCAGAGATGTTCAATTGATTCAAGTCTGGCTCTGGCTGGGCCACTCAAGGACATTCACAGAGTTGTCCTGAAGCCACTCCTTTGATATCATGGCTGTGTGCTTAGGGTCGTTGTCTTGCTGAAAGATGAACCGTCACCCCAGTCTGAGGTCAAGAGCGCTCTGTAGCAGGTTTTCATCCAGGATGTCTCTGTCCATTGCTGCAGTCATCTTTCCCTTTATCCTGACTAGTCTCTCAGTCCCTGCCGCTGAAAAACATCCCCACAGCATGATGCTGGCACCACCATGCTTCACTGTAGGGATGGTATTGGCCTGGTGATGAGCGGTGCCTGGTTTCCTCCAAACGTGACACCTGGCATTTACACCAAAGAGTTCAATCTTTGTCTCATCAGACCAGAGAATTTTGTTTCTCATGGTCTGAGAGTCCTTCAGGTGCCTTTTGGCAAACTCCAGGTGGGCTGCCATGTGCCTTTTACTAAGGAGTGGCTTCCGTCTGGCCACTCTATCATACAGGCCTGATTGGTGGATTGCTGCAGAGATGGTTGTCCTTCTGGAAGGTTCTCATCTGTCCACAGAGGACCTCTGGAGCTCTGACAGAGTGACAATCGGGTTCTTGGTCACTTCCCTGACTAAGGCCCTTCTCCCCCGATTGCTCAGTTTAGATGGCTGGCCAGCTCTAGGAAGAGTCCTGATGGTTTCGAACTTCTTCCACTTACGGATGATGGAGGCCACTGTGCTCATTGGGACCTTCAAAACAGCAGAAATGTTTCTGTAACCTTCTCCAGATTTGTGCCTGGAGACACTCCTGTCTCAGTGGTCTACACACAATTCCTTTGACTTCATGCTTGGTTTGTGCTCTGACATGAACTGTCAACTGTGGGACCTTCTATAGACAGGTGTGTGCCTTTCCAAATCATGTCCAATCAACTGAATTTACCACAGGTGGACTCCAATGAAGCAGCAGAAACATCTCAAGGATGATCAGGGGAAACAGGATGCACCTGAGCTCAATTTTGATCTTCATGGGAAAGGCTGTGAATACTTATGTACGTGTGCTTTCTCAATTTTTTTATTTTTAATAAATTTGCAAAAATCTAAAGTAAACTTTTTTCACGTTGTCATTATGGGGTGTTGTGTGTAGAATTCTGAGGAAAAAAATGAATTTAATCCATTTTGGAATAAGGCTGTAACATAACAAAATGTGGAAAAAGTGATACGCTGTGAATACTTTCTGGATGCACTGTATATATATATATATATATATACATATACACACCCACATCCATCTTGAAATTGTTATTTTTATTACCTTGTCAAAGTTGGAGAGAACGTGTACAAGAATAAATATAAAGACAAATCTATCCAGCCGCCATCCTTGTTTGGTGCTCTATTCATTGTGAATCAGGTCCACTGATGTATAACCCTACAATCCCAAGTACATTGCCAATAAACATTAAGAGTCAGTCAGGGATGAACACAAGAAGAATGCCATGTCAGTGAAATAGCCCAGAGCAGATAGTTCATTACGAAGAAATGGGAGAAAGTACAACACACCTTTGTAGCACAGGATGTCCTCCAAAATCGACCATCTTGGTGAGAAGAGCACTAATGAGTGAGGGCCGTCTAGAAGCTTCCAAGACACCTATGCTAACCCTAAAGAAATTACCATCTTCAATAGCTGTCAAGTGATAATGAAAACCACTGCCAATGTGCTCGGCTTTCAGTGGCTAAGCAAAAGACATTGTTGAGACAACAAGCTCACATTTTCAGCAGTAGCCACATGAGAGACTCTGAGATCAATACCAGAGACGATTCTTTGTTATGAGGAGTCAGAACTGACACAACTGGCCATAATGATGTGTATGGCACTGCATAGGACCCCGAGTGTGAAGCAGGTTGGTGGCAGAAGCATGCTATGGATTTTCTTCTCTGCATTGTGATCTGAAAGACATGTCAAGATAGGAGGCAAAACTAAAAAAGAATATTACAGGAAGATCTACTGTTGTCTGCAAAAATCTGGGACTTTGCCAAAGAGTCAGTCTTACAGACTGACAAAGCCTAGGCCACAATCCAATCATGAAAATGTGACAGGACTTAAACGTTGCTCTTTGTAAAATGTCTCCATGATGTACTCACACACACAAAAAGTGCATTGGTTTTGCTGTGGTGGTGGCTAAAAGGCTGTAATCGACCTGCACACTTTTATAGGAGGCTAAAGCTGTCTGGGATGTGCATTTCAGACATTGTTAAGACATCAGTTACGTGGTTCTACTTTTTATAACAATGGTTGTTATTTATTTTCAACACTCTGTTTTGATACTTCTCAGATATTAGAAAAACCCACTGTCATGCTCCTCACAGATCAAGACCGCCACAGGCCCCAGGGTGAATTAGCTCCTTAACAGTCTCTTTATCACATCCATAACAATGCAGTACACAGACATCTAGTTGCTAAATTTCTCACTTTTTCTTTCGGTGCGAGACTTGATTGTCATCCCTGTCTCACCTTGAACATTTCCATGTACGGGAACTCTATCGTTTCATCGAGGGCTACCCCCTTTATTATTCTGATCCTTGGATACTCTTTCTTTTCATCGAGCATGGCGGGAGGTCTCCTCGTTGCTCATTTCAAATAGTGGATACTCTATCTATTGTTTCATCAAACCCACCTGATCATTTCAACTCCTGAAAACCCGTGAAGTGTCCCCCTTGCCCATTTCGATCCTCGGATACTCTACCGTTACATTAAAATCCCCTGATCATTTCAAATCTACTGGCTCATTAAACCCTCTTGATCATTTCAACTCTTGGGGACTCTTATTGTTTCATCGAGTATGGTGGGAGTGTCCTCCATGCTTATTTCGATCCTTGGATACTCGAACCGTCTTGATCATTTTAACTGCTGGTTACTCTGTTGATCAATCGAGTCTGGGTTTGTCTTCTTTGATAGTTTCAGCGCATGGATAATCGTTTGTTGATTTGAACTGGGGTGGTCTTGGAGAAAAGGCCCCTTCCCATCACGGCCCCCTGGATTTGCCCCTGCTACACATTATAGCAGTGTTTGCCCATCGAGGGCACCAGTAGAGTTTTACAAAGAATCACTGGAGAAAAAGTGAAGGTGAAAAGCTGGTAGAGACGTCTCACCCACAAGGCATATGGGTAGAATTTCTGACAAAGGGACTTCTAAATATTGACTCAAGGCAGTTTACATTTCTGGAAACAGGACCCTTCTGTTTTTAGGTTGAAACTTAATAAAATATGGAGGATATTGTTGTGTATTTGACATTAATAAAGTATCTATTACTGAACTCTTTCCATTATATTACGGTTTCATTCTCTAAGATTATAAAATCAGGTGCACTTTGTTAACCATTGTCTACATGCACATAGCAAGCCTTTATTATATTACATATGGGGACACCAAGTGTATTGGATTAGCCGTGCTCGAGAGGTCAGAACATTTGGCTTACAAGTGAATGAATAAAACTGAATTGATTAAGAATGGAGTTATAAATAGAAAAGTCAGTAACAATTTCCAGAGAAGCTACCAATCTGACGTAAACACACCAATGAACAAACCATATTGTGTCCACCACTCCTTAGATGTGTTATATAAATTTCAACCAATTTAAGGACATTTATATTAGAAGGCTGGCTCAGGGTAGTAGAAGTCAGACACGTCTTGGCTGTTCAGGTTACACCACAGTATCGGCCATCTGATCACTCAACAAAATGCAAGCAAGTGAACTAGTTCAAGGTCATCTATAACGCAAAGCTCAAAGACCAGCTGGTCCACACATCAAGTGAGCCAAATGCATTCAAATAACAGACAAAAAAGGATCAAGTCATAGCAAAAAAAGTAAAAAAGGAAGGATAATACTTGAGGAGAATATAAAGTGTGAAGTAAAAGGAAACAAAAAACCTACTGCACCTACGGATCCGACTCTGCCAGACAACCTCCTGTCTATATTGTGGAGCTGTCTAAGGCAGGGGTCCCCAACTCCAGTCCTGGAGGGCCCCAGTGGCTGCAGGTTTTCATTCTAACTCTTTTTAATTAGTGCATTATTTTGGCTAATTCACTTCTTTTCTTTTCATTTTAAATGACTTGTTTTTGTTAACATTTGTTCCCCTGAATTGCTTCATCGTTCCTCTGAGTTGCTTCATTTCTTTCCTTAAATAGCACCCAAACAGAAATGAAATGTGAAGTGAGGGAGCCAGCAGAAGACCAACTAAGTCAGGGCGTCAAACTCCAACCAGTGTCACTCCGATCAGCTGCTTAATGAGGCTCCGATTCTTGTTGTTAATTAAACCCGTTCTTTAATTCCATGGCTTGTTTCTGCTCTCGTGGTAAATTAGCAGACATTTCAGAAACTGTTGATGTTCTCTTTTCTAAGAGCTCTGTTAAAATATTATTGAGACCTGAGTGGATCAACATTCCTGACACCTTCATCTTTCTTTATTTCCAGACACTTTATGATGGACACAGTTTGCTGGTCCTGTTTTGGTTCAGTTTGTAGCTCATTATTGTTTTGCTGCTAATTAAGGAACAAGAAACAGTTATGGGGCCTGAGTGTTCATGAGCAAGTTAAATAAAATTAATTCAAAAGAAGTTAATAAGGAGTAAAAACGGGTCACTAATTAAGAAAGGGGTTAGAATGCAAACCTGGAAAAGCTAACCCAAACCACTGCTACAAATCTGACTCCAAGCACTGTGGACTTATGGCAGGATGGAGTTTTAAACTCCCTGTTGGGACTACTTCCAGACCCCAACCTTGAATCCCATCTGGGATCTGGGTCCAGGAATGTTCTACAGAAGTCCTGCAGCGGTCCATTCGGCGCTCCTTCTGGTGGCCCCGGGTTCTCCTGCAGTCCTAAACCCAAACCAATATTATAGGAGCCAGACACCCCAGCACAGGCCAATCTAATCAGATCTGGAGCAGGGGTAGATCATAAGCCTGCAGGTCTACCTGCTGCCACCTAACAGCTTAGAAGATTACTAGATTATTATTTATTGTCCCCTCCCAGTTTGACTCCATTGTCCTTCAAACATTTCCACACCTTGCATTTGGAATGTGTCCAAAAAAGGAACCTTAGAGGGGACATAAGTGAAGTGTTTATAATTATGAAAAGAATTAGTACAGTGGATCCTAGTTGTTAGTGTAAAATAAATTCAGCCACAAGCACATGGGTTAACATGGCTGGAAACTTGTTAAGAGCAGATTTTACACAAATGTTAAAAAGGTTTTCTTTGTGGAAAGAACCACAGACACATGGAATAAATTACAAAATAGTAGTGTGGAGGAGAGCAGGACTTTAGGGACCTTCAAATCTTAACTTAAAGCCATTTTGGACGAGTTTGTTGGGCTGAATTGCCTGTACTTGTCCCAATTTTCCTAATGTTTTGAATTTCTAAAAGGTCTCCCATCCAAGGTAACATATGACACGCTGTAGTCCTGGTCCTGACCCTGCATGATTTGACAGCCCCCATTTACAGACATTCACCCAATGCTACGCTGAACTGGGTGGTGCGAGCCAATCAATCAGAGGTGGCCGAATAAAGTGCAAGTCTCATGTGTCCCGTAAAGGAACTATTAAGTTCACCAGGATTTTACTGTTGCAGCGTAGCAGATACTACAGAAATTCAAGCAGTGCCTCAGCACAATTATGGACAAAACTGAACCTTAAGCATGAAAATGTGAAAAAGAATCACAGAGGTGTAGAGTACAGGGTGGTCCAGATCTAATTATGCAGCTCCAGATCGTCTGGATGACTTTGATTTATGCGGGGACGAGTCCAGTTTTATCGCAAAGACAATTCTTCATGTCGTCAGTTCGCACACTTCTTGATGGCCCAGGATTTTTCGGGTGATTTTCTATGTAATAAACCTAATAAGTTACCCATCCATCCATTATCCAACCCGCTATATCCTAATGCATTGGCGATTATAAATTGTCCCTAGTGTGTGCTTGGTGTGTGGGGGTGTGTGTGTGCTCGCGCCCTGCCCGGGGTGTATTTCCTGCCTTGCGCCCTGTGTTAATAAGTTATAGCGTAATGAAATTTGCATAATTAGATCTGGACCACCCTATATGTCTTTAACATACTGTTATGGCTATAAAGTAACAAATTACATTGGAAAATAAACAAACCTAACCTAGTGCCTAATTATGGTGCCAAGTGTGCCAACAAGCCAAGCTCAAATATGTCCACAAACAGTAGGACAGAGTGCAAGAGTCCAGACACTAAAACGATAATATCATATATTTGACATTGAAACAGCTATGCAGGAGTTCTGAAAAATATGAAAGAATAATGAGGTATGGCTGAATGCTTTCATGAACAGGAAGTCAAGCAAGCTGAGCTCAGATATAATTATGAACAAGAAAGTGAGTGACATTTGCTTAAGCTGATGTCATATTATGCGACTTCTTGTCATGTGGTACGTCAGATTTGCCGACAGCGGTCACTGATCTCGTCACCGGACCATGTCAGTTTACGTGACTGAAAATCGCTGTTCATGTCCTATTTATTAACAGAGTGCTGACCACCCAGCGCAGACGGGCTCACCCGTACCCAATAAGGTGTAGTCTGACACAGCCGGTGCTGTACAAAGGGTTAACGGGTACGTTGAATTCCTCCGCAGTCTTGGCCCTTTCTCTTTTTTAGTATGTAAAATACAAGACATCAGAAAGACAAGCTTCTTTTAAGTTACTGACGATCAAAACACAATGCGTTCCTTATTCCTCCTCACTGCCTGTTATGTATTGTACTTCTGAGTACTTTATTCTGTGGTAAAGGATCGGCGCAGTGTATTTGATTTTGTCAGAGCGAGTCACAGGCTAGCTGGAGTGATGGGAGCGGACTGCTGACTGTCGCCGACTTGCTAAGATTAAGGAAATGAAGGCTACGACTGAAAATTGCTGGTAAGGACGCATAACGTGACACAGCCTTTAGAGAAAGAATGAACAGAAAGGCCTGTGAGTCAGGCTTAGGTGCAAAATAAAAATGAACAATGAGAGCTAAGATGACATTTAACAAGGGAAAATACACCAATCTAATATGCTGTAAAAAAACACGTTCATCAAATCAAACTCTAGTGCAATTGTGACCTTTAAGACTAGGAAGTTTAACTCAGAGAAGACAGCAAGCATAACCTTGAGTCCGTGTTACAACAAATGGCAAACTGAAAAAGCACCAAGTAAAGCTCAGAGTATTACAGGCCAAATCCAGAAAGAAACTATGGATAGTAAAGTAAAAACTGATAAAAAGTCTGAGTAGTGATCAGGGAAATGGAAAAGCCAAGAGTCGCGCTCAGTTCCAGATATGAACAAGATGAGGAGCGTGTTAAAGTTCAAACTCAAACGTGACAATATCAGACAAAGCAAAAGATTCGGTAGGGGGCTGCACTTTAAACAATTGTTTGCTTTCATACTTAATAGGTTATGTTAATGACATTTTGGGAATGATAAAGTATGCGCTAGTGAAAAACTTCAAGGTTTAAAAGGAAAAACTTTGCACTGTAACTTTTAGTCAATATTCAATAACAACTTACCTGCTTGCTGAAAAAGTAACTTGAGGTTTTCTATGTTGACAAATTTTATCACAAGTTGGGTACTACGAGGTGAAAAGAATCTTTCCCTAGTCCACGGCCACAGGTATAATAACCCAATCTTGGATTGGCCAAGAGGTAATATGACAGGAGCATGAAACGGTAGATGGCCCCTCAACTATGACGCCCCATTGGTCCAAAGGATACAGTCAGGAAGAGTAAAGCTGGCATAAACACAGGGCATACTAGCAGTTGCCTGTCTCTCTCTGCTTCCGTTAATATCTATCCAGAGACCATGTCGGATCAAAAGGTGTTTTCCCAATGAGCTCCTGTACGATACAGGCCTTGGGCCACTTCCGTGTGTTGCACTCCCACCGCACGAAAGGAACTGGAACATTTATTCAAAACATGTGCAAAGAATAGTGATGCGGTGCAAAGTGAGGTGCGTTCAGGAGTTCGCAGGGGATTCTCCCCCCCTACCGACATTTACTGCTTTAACGCAGTGTATGGCATGGCTACACTAGGGAGGGAGATATTAAGAATGATGCAGTGCAAAGTGTGGCGTGATCAGAGTTCACAGGGGACCCCCTGAATCATATTGTTATGAAGCGGTGGCGACTTCACAGGAGACATTATTGGTTTGATGCGGCCATGGCGTGTTGCACCAGGAGGGCGGCAATGAAGAGTGATGCGGTGCAAAGTGAGGCACAATCGGAAGTTCACAAGTACACTCCCACCTTATTGTTTCAAAGTGATTGCGACTTCACGGGAGAGATTATTGCTTTTGCGTGGTGCATGGCACGGTGCACCAGGGATTGTGATGCTCCATCTTCAGCGATAAACTCTCCACAGTCCAATCCACTAACAGATTTGTAAGATGGAGCCGGTTCTTGGATCGTGCTTATTGGTTGACCTCATCGCCTAAACCCAACCCATGACAGTTCTTGGCTAAACGAAAAGTATATATACTCTGGAGTAGAAGCTAAAGAAAAGTACCATGAACTACATATGGACTGAGTTCCTGTGGAAATGTTTCAAAAGCTTCTTAACTTCTGAAAAGTCTCCGGTTCCTGCGGTGGGGAAGTGACTAAGGACGCATCAGTTGAGAAGCACAACACAAGAATGAAAGAAACCACCTGATATTCAGCCACACTGCAGCTTAGACTCCTAGTAAGAGGGGCTGCTGTGCATCCAGGTTGTATTGCTACGGTCATATCCACTTCGGCTTTTGGCACAATAGGCTCCTAGTTTAGATAGTTATTCTGTTCTGAGTTAGTATAAGAAATAAACTTCTCCGCTTGCCTTGAACTCCTGCTGATAAACTGTCTGGGGTCTACAGATAAGAGATGGCATTAATCACAGTCCATTGTGGTGGTGATCACAGGTGTAGCTGCAGACATCTCCATGACAGGCTAGTAAAGGTGACTTAATAGAGCAGGAGACATGGATTTACATGGAAGATCCTAGCATCACCACTGGCTCCTTCAATGGAAAAACAGAATAGGACAGGAAAAAATATGAAAAGGTTCAGAGGAGAGAGATTAGTCACAGCTGTGAGTATGAAAGGCTAGCAATGCAAGCAAGTGGAGAAGGTGTGAAAGTCACATTCAGACACCAGAAACGGCCGAGATGAGAACTCAGATGCCACTGTAAATAAGAAGAAGGTCACTTTATAGTTCACACCCAAACGTGACACAGTCAATATGAAACACAAGTCGGAACAGGAAGAAGGAAAACAAATGAAAAAGACATCGAGTGGAGGTCAGGGGTGGCTGTCAATATGAAGGCCAACAAGACGGTGATCAAATGCAGCCTTAACCTGAAAGGTGAGAAAAATCACATTCAGACAAACCTGAAAAAAAAACAGAGAGTTGAGCTCAGATGCCATTTTATGTCCAGCCAAGGTGAATTCCAATACAATGAAAAGTGTTATGGTGATCCCACGCTGTATTGTGGTTCAGCTATCGCGCCCCCGATATATCCTGGAAAAATTCAATAAGTACATCCTACCTGTAGTGTACTTTGCAGCCAATTCATAACAAAGCATATGGTTTTCAGCAGTCACTACGGTAGACAGTTTCACGTTACAGTACCCAGATGATTTCTTATGGCGCTTTTCCACTGCATAGTACGGCACGACACGGTTCAGTTCAGCTCACTTTTGGGAGGTTTTCCACTGGGAACAGTACCTGGTACCTGGTCCTTTTTTTAGTACCACCTCAGCCGAGGTTCCAAGCGCCGAACCGTTACCAAAACGTGATGTGTAAACTCTGCTGGTCACTGATTGGTCGGAGAAAATCGTCATTACTGAACTTGCGACACGAGACACAAAAGACCCGCTAGATTTTTAGCACAGCCAGCAAAGGTTCGGACGCACCATTTTGTTTTAACCAAAAATGGCTGTTTTGTGGTCTATTGAGGAAGTACAGACGTTCCTCTTGTTGGTAGCCGAGGAGCGGATCCAGCGAGAGCTGGATGGGGACGCGAATGAAAAGTTTTCAGGAGGTCGCTTGTGGCGCGTTTACGATGATGTCACGGCAGTAGAGACGGCGCAACTATAAAGACACGTGAATAATCCCGCCCACTCTAAAGCGGTACTAAACTGCAGTCGAAACGCAAACCGAGCCGAACTGAGTCGAACCAAGGTGAGCTGTACTGAACCGTGCTGTGCCGTACTATGCAGTGGAAAAGCGCCATTACAAGGCCCGTTTTTGGAGGAAACAGGAGACTCAACCAATCAGAGTGGGTTTTCATTCTCTTGGGCTCGGATTGGCTGCTGCTAACGTGGTGTAATCTCGCAAGAACAGCCAGCATGGGCCCCCGACGCATCTCTGTTCTCTGCGTATCGCGTACCTTGCTTGTGGTCCGATTGTTGTGAGCAAACTTTTTGTGAGCTTTTCGTTTTGTTTTAAGCCCTACGATGGCTCCCAAGCGTCCTGCATCTTCTAAGAAGATAAGGAAAGCGTTACGCGAACATCGCTTACCATTACAGCTTGAATGAATGGATGGTGCGCTACATTATTATATTATTATTATTATTCTTGTTACTCATATCCTTAGCCCAACATCCACATATCATGCGTTTACAAAGTGTGTTTTAATAAGTTTAAATGTGTTTAAAGCGTGTGGGAAGGGTATTTTAAGGCTTAAAGTATAAAAAAATGTTTATTTATATGGTCTTTCTATATCGCAGATTTTCACCTATCGCTGATGGGTCTGGAAAGTAACTTCTGCGATAGGCGGGGGATCACTGGTCATGGACATTTGTGTCCTAAAACATAACCTTCACCTTTCTGTTTGTTTAAACCTGAAGTCCTGGTCAGATTCACATAAGCTGTGCTGGTGTAGTGTGGGCTGCTTATATATAGAATATGGGTCCAGCGATGATCTCGTTAGTGCCACTGTACTTTGGGCAAAGATAAATTAATCAATTTAATGTTTCCAAGAGTATTCTGCTCAAGGGCAAAATGGCAGAGGAAGAGCCGTGGAGTGTCCTGTGTGCAGAATGCTATATGCAGACAGATCAAGGACGTGATAACGACCCAGTTAAACAAAAATATATTTGCAATCTCTCTCAATGGCAACGTCTTGTCTACAAGCATCACAATAACATTTTTTTCTGTTTGATGGAAAATTAATTTATGGCAAGGAAAGAAACATAAAACAAAGGATCAAAGCGAAAGAAACAGAAGCAGTTTGTGTTTCTGGAATGTGAAGTGTTATCAGAAAAGCTCAACTTGATCCTTGTAAGCAGTCCTTGCCACAGGCAAAGTTATCTTTAGACTGAGCCGCTGTCTGTTGCTTCAGTAACTGAAAGTAAAAATATCCAGCAGTTAACTCGGCTTCCAGGGCCTCACTGGGCCCTCCTACACGAGCGCCAGCTCCAACCAGTAGTGCAAGCTGACAATAAGTGGTTGTTCTTGAGAGGGGAACAGGCGAGGAGCATCCTTTTAGTGGATTCACAAACTACACGGAGTCTCTGAACAGCAGATTTTGTATGGAGTACCCGGGGGGACTCGTTACTCTCCAAGAAATGACCCTGTGCACTGGTGACCTCTGAGCCCACTTGTCTTTCTGTCCAGTAATGACACCAAGGCTCACAGCGTCCAAGGCATTACTTCACTGTCTGTCAGTGACCTTGGATTCTAAAGTGTCAGAGTATCATACCGCTGTCCACTAGTGACCCTCGAGGTGCGACTCACTCACAGGTCACTTCCACTGAGGTTTTCTTAAGGCTATGTCACATCAGGTGACTTTTCCAGTGATTTGCAGTCATTTACTTTACCGGACGAAAGTTTTAGAACACCTCAGATTTTTTCATGAAATCAAGGCATGGAACAAATAAACAATGGCAAGTACAAAAAATAAGTCAACAGGGCACAAAGTTATATTTAGATTTTTGATTCATCAAAGTAGCCACCTTTTGCTGATATATCCTTTTGAACCAGAATGCCAGTCACTCCGTGCAAGTCATCAACTCTGCCTCCATCAAAAGGACCCCAAGACCATCACACTTCCTCCTCCATATTTGACAGTTGGTGTCACACACTTTCACCAACTGGACGGCGTACAAACACCCTGCGTGATGAACTGAAGATTTCAAATTTGGATTCACTGGTCCATAAGACTGGCATTTCAGGGCCCTATTTTGTCCTTTAAGGAATGGCTTTCTTACTGCCACTCGTCCTGTCAAACCTGCAGCACAAAGTCTCCTCTTTACAGTAGAAACTGAGACTTGCTTTTGTCGACCTGCACACTTAAGCTGTACTTGAAGCTCTTGTGCTGCGAGGTGCCTGTGATCACATGAGCTGCTGACCCTCAGAAACTTGTCTTCTGATTGGCTTGTGACTTTGGCTCTGCCAGATCTTCTCCTATCCATTTCTTCCAGCTTGCAGTTGCCTTTGGACACCACTGGACTCACTGACACTGATTTTTGTTTTGCAGTTTCGCTAAATGAAAGGCCTACACTTCTAAGGCTAGTAATGCTCTTTCTCATTTTGTTTGTTAATTGCTGTTTTGTTGCCATTATCACTGGAATATTACCCAAGTAGGACTTCAGAGGGCGTAGTAACGGTCTGTTTAAACTCTGCTTTAAGAGGGTTTTTAAGTAATCGACAGACATTGAGACACTTGTACAAACTGTTTGCTTCAACTTGCAAGGCTTCATTGACTTAAATTGCTGCAGAACATCAGTAGGTTGTAACCTATAAGTGGTTCCCTGAAGAAGGCCCATTTGTAATATTTTGAACTTTCCTTTTTTTAAACTTTGAATATAAACCTCTGCCAGTTTACTGCTTACCTTTTCACTTTTTTAGATCTTTCATTGCATTTCAACTGATTACACTTAAAAAAAACAGAGGTTTCTTAAAACTGTTGGCCGGTAGTGTACATAATCTTAGTGAGCTAGAGGCAGGCAGAACTTGGTTCCTACGAGACCGACTGGCTCATGTGACATGCCCAGTGACTGAGACCATCTAGTCTGTGACTCGCTCTGAAAAAGTCAGACAGGTTTACTTTTGTCTTCAGTCGTCAGGGTGGGGGTCTGTGTGCATGAGAGCTGACAATCAATAAGAATATCCATCTGCAAGTAGAAGGCATAGAATGCAAAGAAGGAATAAGAAATATGGCGGCTTTGGACCCCACGAACAGAAGAGAAGCTTGTTTTTTCTGATGTCTTGTTTTACTAAAACAGAATGGGAAAAGACTTGAGATATAACTTGCTTACCTTACCTGTTAACCCTGCGTACAGTACCAATTCTGTCAGGCAGCAAGGCGGCTTTGGATCTCAGACAGAAGAGAGGCTCGTCTGTCTGATGTCTCGTGACAAGATGGAAAAAAGGGACGAGACAGCCGCTGAGCTTGACGCAGCTGTTGACTCTCAGTGTTGGTTCTGTCAAGCAGTGTGTTACTGGCTGACACAAAAAGGGGGGAGCATGACTGTGCTGGAAGATCAGTAAAGGGGACATGGGCAGTGATTTTCAATTATTTAAATGAAGATTAGCCAGCGATGAGATCAGCAACTGCGGTTGGCAAATCTTACATACCCCACGACTAGAAGTCATGTATTGGACAACGGCTCTGCTTTGGGCATGACAGCACTTGGAAAGCTGACGAGTGAAAGCTGTAAATGACTCCTCAATGGATGGCAACACAAAACTGATGTTGCAATGGCCCAAGCACTGTCTGGAGGATACATTTCATATACTGCTTAGTTCAAGCACAGCCAACCTGAACATGAGCTCTTTCCTAGACTTTAGTAGATCAAGGTCAAGGACATGGCTAAGTCTCAAGTGAAATATGAAATGATAATGTCTGATGAAGAGAATTCAAACTGGCGGTAATGGGCAAAAATGTATGTGTCTTTCCAAATCACAGATATCAACCAAATTATTTCATAAGCTTAATTCAGAGAACAATGAAGTATGGTGCCATTCACAGACAGCTATCTGAACAAGCTGAAGGGCCTCCCCACTTTCTTCTCAGCCTTAATGCTGACCAGTGCTGGGAGTGAGTGGGAGCTGTACTT
>NW_024381779.1:0-26188 GCF_016835505.1 Polypterus senegalus
CCCTAAATCTAAATCAAGAAACAAAATATCACAACAACAAGATGATTAACTATTTTCTTAAAGTTTTATAAACAGTATAAAATCAAATTCAGTGTTGGTGTTTCCTATGGTTTAGGTTATAACTTTTTTATTTAAAGAGATCTTTTACCCTACCTTAAAGTACAATCTACAAAAGATAAAAAAAACACTTGCAACTAATAGTAAAACCGTGTCTTCATTATATTGCAAGGGATAATTAATCAAACAACTCTTTTAATCCTCGAAGTACCTAAAGTTCAATTAAAAAGTGAAACGTTGAACATGAAAGTACAAGAAAATACTCTTCTTTGCAGTTGTCCTGTGAATTAGGTTTTTACGAGCTGCCCCAAAAGAAAGCACTTACTTGCATTAGAACAGTGAACGCTTTCCTTTGAAGTAACTTAGGCATTGTAAGAATGTGCAGCTGCCAAGCACAAAGTTCTTCCAGGTAAAATTTACTTTCCATTGGTTCCAAAATGGTGAATAGTGTGAGAAAATGTCCTTTTATAAGCAACCCGTTAGGAAACACTCCTTAGAGACCTACACAAAGCTGCTCCTCTTGTGGAAAAACCACCTTTGCAACTGTACTGCTCCCTATCTAGAATATTCCTTTTCCCTCTCTCATAGCTGTACACATTTAATCCATCCCAATCGTACAACATCTTACATGCTGAAGGCTAGGACACTACAAATTCTGCCCCAACTTCTGAGCACTTACTGGATTTTGAGCAAGAAAGTACCAAAGTTGAGGTGAAATTCAGAGTAAGGCCATAAAACATTTTGTACGAAAAAGCAAAGTCATAGAGCTAGTCGAACAGAAACCCATCACTGGTTTTCATAAATGTGGATGGTTTTAATTGACATAAAATTAAACTCCCTAGGAGAAAAACAGATGAATAAATCATTTTCTATTCGAATAGGTTTTTGCTCTTTCTTCCACAACACAGGAAGGTGTGTTGAAAAGTCATGCTAAAACTACCCCAACAGGAAGCACTTACCACTACAAAGAAACAAGTCAGTGCAACTGTTGAAGAAATTTTACAGACTAGGCATTGTTTTCCCACGTAACTTCCATTTCTTACAGTTCTGCAGTCTTCTTCTATTCTCATACATAAGTCACAACATTGTTTTTCTGGAGACTCCGTCAGCTAGAAACTACCCCAACGGAAGCACTTACCACTACAAACAAACAAGTCAGTGCAACTGTTGAAGAAGTTTTACAGACTTATAATTGTTTTCCATATCACTTCCATTTCTTACAGTTCTGCAGTTTTCTACTATTCTCATATATGAGTCACAACCTTGTTTAACTGGAGACTCTGTCAGCTAGAAACTACCCCAACAGGAAGCACTTACTATAGACAATGGAAAAGTGAGTGCTACTGTTGAAGAAATCTGTGCAACTTTAAGCAAGATCTTCCTTTCTACAAAATCAATGGTTTTGCCTTAATACCTATAAAACCGCAACCTATCAGAAGTGTAACTTATTACAGCACATAGCAAGTAACATTTAAACATGCAAGATCTAGAAACCTGAAGAAAGATACACTGCCAAACTCTGCCCCAACTTCTTAGCACTTACTAGAAAGTGAACAAGAAAGTACTAAAGTTAAGGTGAAATTCGGAGTGAAAGCTCGGATATCTTGGTTAGAAGATCATAGTGCAATATTTACAGACAGAACTTCAATAAAATTATAAAACAAGGTTTTCCTACTTACTCCTTTTAAATCATTCTTGTGCGGCATACCGGCCGAGTTTTATTCTCAGCTCACCAAACTTTACCAGAAGGTCACTCGACGGGAAACAGCACGCAAACTGCAGAACCACTGAAATGCCCAGGTTCAACTGACTGCAACATTATAAAGCTACTAAGGTTTACCTCCCAGCCCCTTTTCTCATCTGTCATTACTCTTTTCACCCTTCTTTCTTTTTTGACTTTGACTTGGAACGTCAGAGGAGATAACTGCCAATAAAAGGGACTCACAAGTCTTTCACACCCAATCAAACTAAGTGTGCAGCAATTTCACTTTTATCTGATCGTTGTCAGTCAATATTTGACAGTATTATCTTTACAAAACAATTTCTTAATGATGAAGACATGATCATTATCCCTTAAATCTAAATCAAGAAACAAAAATATCACAACAACAAGATGATTAACTATTTTCTTAAAGTTTTATAAACAGTATAAAAATCAAATTCAGTGTTGGTGTTTCCTATGGTTTAGGTTATAACTTTCTTTATTTAAAGAGATCTTTTACCCTACCTTAAAGTACAATCTACAAAAGATAAAAAAAACACTTGCAACTAATAGTAAAACCGTGTCTTCATTATATTGCAAGGGATAATTAATCAAACAACTCTTTTAATCCTCGAGTACCTAAAGTTCAATTAAAAAGTGAAACGTTGAACATGAAAGTACAAGAAAATACTCTTCTTTGCAGTTGTCCTGTGAATTAGGTTTTTACGAAGCTGCCCCAAAAGAAAGCACTTACTTGCATTAGAACAGTGAACGCTTTCCTTTGAAGTAACTTAGGCATTGTAAGAATGTGCAGCTGCCAAGCACAAAGTTCTCTCCAGGTAAAATTTACTTTCCATTGGTTCCAAAATGGTGAATAGTGTGAGAAAATGTTCCTTTATAAGCAACCCGTTAGGAAACACTCCTTAGAGACCTACACAAAGCTGCTCCTCTTGTGGAAAACCACCTTTGCAACTGTACTGCTCCTATCTAGAATATTTCCCTTTTCCCCTCCTCATAGCTGTACACATTTAATCCATCCCAATCGTACAACATCTTACATGCTGAAGGCTAGGACACTACAAATTCTGCCCCAACTTCTGAGCACTTACTGGATTTTGAGCAAGAAAGTACCAAAGTTGAGGTGAAATTCAGAGTAAGGCCATAAAACATTTTGTACAAAAAGCAAAGTCATAGAGCTAGTCGAACAGAAACCCATCACTGGTTTTCATAAATGTGGATGGTTTTAATTGACATAAAACGAACCTCCCTGGGAGAAAGAGATGAAGAAAACATTTTCCATTCCAATCAGTTTTCGCGCTTTCTTCCACAACACAGCACAGGAAGGTGTGTAGAAAAGTCATACTAAAACTACCCCCAACAGGAAGCACTTACCACTACAAAGAAACAAGTCAGTGCAACTGTTGAAGAAATTTTACAGACTAGGCGTTGCATTCCCACAAAACTTCCATTTCTTACAGTTCTGCAGTCTTCTATTCTCATACATAAGTCACAACGTTGTTTTTCTGGAGACTCGGTCAGCTAGAAACTACCCCAACAGGAAGCACTTCATTATAGACAATGGAAAAGTGAGTGCTACTGTCGAAGAAATCTGTGCAACTTTAAGCGAGATCTTCCTTTCCACAAAAGAATGGTTTTACCTTAATACCTATAAAAACTGCAACCTATCAGAAATGTGTAACTTATTACAGCAAATAGCAAGTAACATTTAAACATGCAAGATCAGGAAACCTGAAGAAAGATACACTACCAAACTCTGCCCCAACTTCTTAGCACTTACTATAATGTGGACAAGAAAGTACTAAAGTTAAGGTGAAATTCGGAGTGAAAGCTCGGACATCTTGGTTAGAAGATCATAGTGCAATATTTACAGACAGAACTTCAATCAAATTATGAAAACAAGGTTATCCTACTTACTACTTCTAGATCATTCTTGTGCGGCACAATGGCATTGTGTATTCTCAGCCCTCCAAACTTTACCAGAAGGTCACTCGACGGAAAAACGCAACACATGAGGACCACTGAAATGCCCAGGTTCAACTGACTGCAACATTATAAACCTGCTGGGGTTTAACTTTCAGCCCTTTTCTCTTATGTGCCATTACTCCTTTTCACCTTTCTTCCTTTTTTTGGCTTTGATTTGGAATGTCAGAGGAGATAATCGTCAATAAAAGGGACTCACAAGTCTTTCACACCCCATCAAAGTAAATGTGCAGCAATTTCAATTTAATCTGACCATCGTTAGTCAGCGTCTGACGGTGTTATCTCTAGAAAACAATTTCTTAATGATGAGACATGATCATTATCCCTTAAATCTAAATCAAGAAAGAAAAATATCACAACAACAAGATGATTAACTATTTCCTTAAATCTGCATAAACAGTATAAATTTAATTCAGTGTTGGTGTTTTGTGTGGTTTAGGTTATAAGTTTCTTTATTTCAAGAGAACTTTTACCCCACCTTAGAGTACAATCTACAAAAGACAAAAAAAAACACTTGTAGCTTATAGTAAAACTTTGCCTTCATTGTATTGCAAAGGGATATTTAATCAAAAAACTCTCTCAATACTCGAGTACAGTAAAGTTCAATTAAAAAGTGAAACGCTGAGAGTGAAAGCACAAGAAAATACTCTTTTTTGCAGTCGTCTTGTAAATTGTCTTTTCTACCGAAGCTGCCCCAAAAGAAAGCACTTACTCCATTAGAACAGTGAGCGCTTTCGTTGAAGTAACTTAGGCATTGTAAGAATTTAAAAATGTGCAGCTCCCAAGCACAAAGTTCTTCCAGGTAAAATGTACTTTTCATTGGTCCCAAAAAAGTGAATAGTGTGAGAAAATGTGCTTTTATAAGCAACCCATTAGGAATCATTCCTTAGAGACCTACACAAAGCTGCTCCTCCTGTTGAAAAACCACCTTTGCAACTGTACTGCTCCATCTCTAGAATATTCCCTTTTCCTCTCTCTCATAGCTGTACACATTTAATCCATCCCAATCGATAACATCGTAA
This sequence comes from Polypterus senegalus, assembly GCF_016835505.1. Taxonomy (NCBI): domain Eukaryota; kingdom Metazoa; phylum Chordata; class Cladistia; order Polypteriformes; family Polypteridae; genus Polypterus; species Polypterus senegalus. Next base: position 4,783 of record NW_024381779.1, read on the forward strand.
ATGTGAAGGGAAGGACACTACCAAATTCTGCCCCAACTTCTGAGCACTTACTGGATTTTGAACAAGAAAGTACTAAAGTTGAGGTGAAATTCAGAGTAAGGCCATGAAACATCTTGTACGAAAAAGCAAAGTCACAGAGCTGGTCGAATAGAAAGCCATCACCGGTTTTCGAAAATGTGGATGGTTTTAATTGACATAAAACGAACCTCCCTGGGAGAAAAAGAGATGAAGAAAACATTTTCCATTCCAATCAGTTTTCGCGCTTTCTTCCACAACACAGCACAGGAAGGTGTGTAGAAAAGTCATACTAAAACTACCCCAACAGGAAGCACTTACCACTACAAAGAAACAAGTCAGTGCAACTGTTGAAGAAATTTTACAGACTAGGCGTTGCATTCCCACAAAACTTCCATTTCTTACAGTTCTGCAGTCTTCTTCTATTCTCATACATAAGTCACAACGCTGTTTTTCTGGACTCGCAGCTAGAAACTACCCCAACGGGGAAGCACTTACCACTACAAACAAACAAGTCAGTGCAACTGTTGAAGAAGTTTTACAGACTTATAATTGTTTTCCATATCACTTCCATTTCTTACAGTTCTGCAGTTTTCTACTATTCTCATATATGAGTCACAACCTTGTTTAACTGAGACTTCGGTCAGCTAGAAACTACCCCAACAGGAAGCACTTACTATAGACAATGGAAAAGTGAGTGCTACTGTCGAAGAAATCTGTGCAACTTTAAGCGAGATCTTCCTTTCCACAAAAGAATGGTTTTACCTTAATACCTATAAAACTGCAACCTATCAGAAATGTGTAACTTATTACAGCAAATAGCAAGTAACATTTAAACATGCAAGATCAGGAAACCTGAAGAAAGATACACTACCAAACTCTGCCCCAACTTCTTAGCACTTACTATAATGTGGACAAGAAAGTACTAAAGTTAAGGTGAAATTCGGAGTGAAAGCTCGGACATCTTGGTTAGAAGATCATAGTGCAATATTTACAGACAGAACTTCAATCAAATTATGAAAACAAGGTTATCCTACTTACTACTTCTAGATCATTCTTGTGCGGCACAATGGCATAGTTGTATTCTCAGCCCTCCAAACTTTACCAGAAGGTCACTCGACGGGAACAGCACGCACAGCAGGACCACTGAAATGCCCAGGTTCAACTGACTGCAACATTATAAACCTGCTGGGGTTTAACTTTCAGCCCCTTTCTCTTATGTGCCATTACTCCTTTTCACCTTTCTTCCTTTTTTGGCTTTGATTTGGAATGTCAGAGGAGATAATCGTCAATAAAAGGGACTCACAAGTCTTTCACACCCCATCAAAGTAAATGTGCAGCAATTTCAATTTAATCTGACCATCGTTAGTCAGCGTCTGACGGTGTTATCTCTAGAAAACAATTTCTTAATGATGAGACATGATCATTATCCCTTAAATCTAAATCAAGAAAGAAAAATATCACAACAACAAGATGATTAACTATTTCCTTAAATCTGCATAAACAGTATAAAAATTTAATTCAGTGTTGGTGTTTTGTGTGGTTTAGGTTATAAGTTTCTTTATTTCAAGAGAACTTTTACCCCACCTTAGAGTACAATCTACAAAAGACAAAAAACACTTGTAGCTTATAGTAAAACTTTGCCTTCATTGTATTGCAAGGGATATTTAATCAAAAAACTCTCTCAATACTCGAGTACAGTAAAGTTCAATTAAAAAGTGAAACGCTGAGAGTGAAAGCACAAGAAAATACTCTTTTTTGCAGTCGTCTTGTAAATTGTCTTTTCTACCAGCTGCCCCAAAAGAAAGCACTTACTCGCATTAGAACAGTGAACGCTTTCCGGTTGAAGTAACTTAGGCATTGTAAGAATTTAAAATGTGCAGCTCCCAAGCACAAAGTTCTTCCAGGTAAAATGTACTTTCATTGGTCCCAAAAAAGTGAATAGTGTGAGAAAATGTGCTTTTATAAGCAACCCATTAGGAATCATTCCTTAGAGACCTACACAAAGCTGCTCCTCCTGTTGAAAAACCACCTTTGCAACTGTACTGCTCCATCTCTAGAATATTCCCTTTTCCTCTCTCTCATAGCTGTACACATTTAATCCATCCCAATCGTATAACATCGTAAATGTGAAGGGAAGGACACTACCAAATTCTGCCCCAACTTCTGAGCACTTACTGGATTTTGAACAAGAAAGTACTAAAGTTGAGGTGAAATTCAGAGTAAGGCCATGAAACATCTTGTACGAAAAAGCAAAGTCACAGAGCTGGTCGAATAGAAAGCCATCACCGGTTTTCGAAAATGTGGATGGTTTTAATTGACATAAAACGAACCTCCCTGGGAGAAAAAGAGATGAAGAAAACATTTTCCATTCCAATCAGTTTTCGCGCTTTCTTCCACAACACAGCACAGGAAGGTGTGTAGAAAAGTCATACTAAAACTACCCCAACAGGAAGCACTTACCACTACAAAGAAACAAGTCAGTGCAACTGTTGAAGAAATTTTACAGACTAGGCGTTGCATTCCCACAAAACTTCCATTTCTTACAGTTCTGCAGTCTTCTTCTATTCTCATACATAAGTCACAACATTGTTTTCTGGAGACTCCGTCAGCTAGAAACTACCCCAACGGAAGCACTTACCACTACAAACAAACAAGTCAGTGCAACGTTGAAGAAACGTTGTTTTTCTGGAGACTCGGTCAGCTAGAAACTACCCCAACAGGAAGCACTTACTATAGACAATGGAAAAGTGAGGGCTACTGTCAAGAAATCTGTGCAACTTTAAGCGAGATCTTCCTTTCCACAAAAGAATGGTTTTACCTTAATACCTATAAAAACTGCAACCTATCAGAAATGTGTAACTTATTACAGCAAATAGCAAGTAACATTTAAACATGCAAGATCAGGAAACCTGAAGAAAGATACACTACCAAACTCTGCCCCAACTTCTTAGCACTTACTATAATGTGGACAAGAAAGTACTAAAGTTAAGGTGAAATTCGGAGTGAAAGCTCGGACATCTTGGTTAGAAGATCATAGTGCAATATTTACAGACAGAACTTCAATCAAATTATGAAAACAAGGTTATCCTACTTACTACTTCTAGATCATTCTTGTGCGGCACAATGGCATTGTTTTATTCTCAGCCCTCCAAACTTTACCAGAAGGTCACTCGACGGGAAACAGCACGCACACCGCAGGACCACTGAAATGCCCAGGTTCAACTGACTGCAACATTATAAACCTGCTGGGGTTTAACTTTCAGCCCCTTTCTCTTATGTGCCATTACTCCTTTTCACCTTTCTTCCTTTTTTTGGCTTTGATTTGGAATGTCAGAGGAGATAATCGTCAATAAAAGGGACTCACAAGTCTTTCACACCCCATCAAAGTAAATGTGCAGCAATTTCAATTTAATCTGACCATCGTTAGTCAGCGTCTGACGGTGTTATCTCTAGAAAACAATTTCTTAATGATGAGACATGATCATTATCCCTTAAATCTAAATCAAGAAAGAAAAATATCACAACAACAAGATGATTAACTATTTCCTTAAATCTGCATAAACAGTATAAAAATTTAATTCAGTGTTGGTGTTTTGTGTGGTTTAGGTTATAAGTTTCTTTATTTCAAGAGAACTTTTACCCCACCTTAGAGTACAATCTACAAAAGACAAAAAAAAACACTTGTAGCTTATAGTAAAACTTTGCCTTCATTGTATTGCAAGGGATATTTAATCAAAAAACTCTCTCAATACTCGAGTACAGTAAAGTTCAATTAAAAAGTGAAACGCTGAGAGTGAAAGCACAAGAAAATACTATTTTTTGCAGTCGTCTTGTAAATTGTCTTTTCTACGAAGCTGCCCCAAAAGAAAGCACTTACTCGCATTAGAACAGTGAACGCTTTCCGTTGAAGTAACTTAGGCATTGTAAGAATTTAAAAATGTGCAGCTCCCAAGCACAAAGTTCTTTCCAGGTAAAATGTACTTTTCATTGGTCCCAAAAAAGTGAATAGTGTGAGAAAATGTGCTTTTATAAGCAACCCATTAGGAATCATTCCTTAGAGACCTACACAAAGCTGCTCCTCCTGTTGAAAAACCACCTTTGCAACTGTACTGCTCCATCTCTAGAATATTCCCTTTTCTTCTCTCTCATAGCTGTACACATTTAATCCATCCCAATCGTATAACATCGTAAATGTGAAGGGAAGGACACTACAAATTCTGCCCCAACTTCTGAGCACTTACTGGATTTTGAACAAGAAAGTACTAAAGTTGAGGTGAAATTCAGAGTAAGGCCATGAAACATCTTACGAAAAAGCAAAGTCACAGAGCTGGTCGAATAGAAAGCCATCACCGGTTTTCGAAAATGTGGATGGTTTTAATTGACATAAAACGAACCTCCCTGGGAGAAAAAGAGATGAAGAAAACATTTTCCATTCCAATCAGTTTTCGCGCTTTCTTCCACAACACAGCACAGGAAGGTGTGTAGAAAAGTCATACTAAAACTACCCCAACAGGAAGCACTTACCACTACAAAGAAACAAGTCAGTGCAACTGTTGAAGAAATTTTACAGACTAGGCGTTGCATTCCCACAAAACTTCCATTTCTTACAGTTCTGCAGTCTTCTTCTATTCTCATACATAAGTCACAACGCGTTGTTTTTCTGGAGACTTGTTTCGGTCAGCTAGAAACTACCCCAACAGGAAGCACTTACTATAGACAATGGAAAAGTGAGTGCTACTGTCGAAGAAATCTGTGCAACTTTAAGCGAGATCTTCCTTTCCACAAAAGAATGGTTTTACCTTAATACCTATAAAAACTGCAACCTATCAGAAATGTGTAACTTATTACAGCAAATAGCAAGTAACATTTAAACATGCAAGATCAGGAAACCTGAAGAAAGATACACTACCAAACTCTGCCCCAACTTCTTAGCACTTACTATAATGTGGACAAGAAAGTACTAAAGTTAAGGTGAAATTCAGAGTGAAAGCTCGGACATCTTGGTTAGAAGATCATAGTGCAATATTTACAGACAGAACTTCAATCAAATTATGAAAACAAGGTTATCCTACTTACTACTTCTAGATCATTCTTGTGCGGCACAATGGCATTGTTTATTCTCAGCCCTCCAAACTTTACCAGAAGGTCACTCGACGGAAACAGCACGCACACGCAGGACCACTGAAATGCCCAGGTTCAACTGACTGCAACATTATAAACCTGCTGGGGTTTAACTTTCAGCCCCTTTCTCTTATGTGCCATTACTCCTTTTCACCTTTCTTCCTTTTTTGGCTTTGATTTGGAATGTCAGAGGAGATAATCGTCAATAAAAGGGACTCACAAGTCTTTCACACCCCATCAAAGTAAATGTGCAGCAATTTCAATTTAATCTGACCATCGTTAGTCAGCGTCTGACGGTGTTATCTCTAGAAAACAATTTCTTAATGATGAGACATGATCATTATCCCTTAAATCTAAATCAAGAAAGAAAAATATCACAACAACAAGATGATTAACTATTTCCTTAAATCTGCATAAACAGTATAAAAATTTAATTCAGTGTTGGTGTTTTGTGTGGTTTAGGTTATAAGTTTCTTTATTTCAAGAGAACTTTTACCCCACCTTAGAGTACAATCTACAAAAGACAAAAAAACACTTGTAGCTTATAGTAAAACTTTGCCTTCATTGTATTGCAAGGGATATTTAATCAAAAAACTCTCTCAATACTCGAGTACAGTAAAGTTCAATTAAAAAGTGAAACGCTGAGAGTGAAAGCACAAGAAAATACTCTTTTTTGCAGTCGTCTTGTAAATTGTCTTTTCTACCGAAGCTGCCCCAAAAGAAAGCACTTACTCGCATTAGAACAGTGAAGCGCTTTCCGTTGAAGTAACTTAGGCATTGTAAGAATTTAAAAATGTGCAGCTCCCAAGCACAAAGTTCTCTCCAGGTAAAATGTACTTTCCATTGGTCCCAAAAAAGTGAATAGTGTGAGAAAATGTGCTTTTATAAGCAACCCATTAGGAATCATTCCTTAGAGACCTACACAAAGCTGCTCCTCCTGTTGAAAAACCACCTTTGCAACTGTACTGCTCCATCTCTAGAATATTCCCTTTTCCTCTCTCTCATAGCTGTACACATTTAATCCATCCCAATCGTATAACATCGTAAATGTGAAGGGAAGGACACTACCAAATTCTGCCCCAACTTCTGAGCACTTACTGGATTTTGAACAAGAAAGTACTAAAGTTGAGGTGAAATTCAGAGTAAGGCCATGAAACATCTTGTACGAAAAAGCAAAGTCACAGAGCTGGTCGAATAGAAAGCCATCACCGGTTTTCGAAAATGTGGATGGTTTTAATTGACATAAAACGAACCTCCCTGGGAGAAAAAGAGATGAAGAAAACATTTTCCATTCCAATCAGTTTTCGCGCTTTCTTCCACAACACAGCACAGGAAGGTGTGTAGAAAAGTCATACTAAAACTACCCCAACAGGAAGCACTTACCACTACAAAGAAACAAGTCAGTGCAACTGTTGAAGAAATTTTACAGACTTATAATTGCATTCCCACAAAACTTCCATTTCTTACAGTTCTGCAGTCTTCTTCTATTCTCATACATAAGTCACAACGTTGTTTTTCTGGAGACTCGGTCAGCTAGAAACTACCCCAACAGGAAGCACTTACTATAGACAATGGAAAAGTGAGTGCTACTGTCGAAGAAATCTGTGCAACTTTAAGCGAGATCTTCCTTTCCACAAAAAGAATGGTTTTACCTTAATACCTATAAAACTGCAACCTATCAGAAATGTGTAACTTATTACAGCAAATAGCAAGTAACATTTAAACATGCAAGATCAGGAAACCTGAAGAAAGATACACTACCAAACTCTGCCCCAACTTCTTAGCACTTACTATAATGTGGACAAGAAAGTACTAAAGTTAAGGTGAAATTCGGAGTGAAAGCTCGGACATCTTGGTTAGAAGATCATAGTGCAATATTTACAGACAGAACTTCAATCAAATTATGAAAACAAGGTTATCCTACTTACTACTTCTAGATCATTCTTGTGCGGCACAATGGCAGTTTTATTCTCAGCCCTCCAAACTTTACCAGAAGGTCACTCGACGGAAACAGCACACACTGCAGGACCACTGAAATGCCCAGGTTCAACTGACTGCAACATTATAAACCTGCTGGGGTTTAACTTTCAGCCCCTTTCTCTTATGTGCCATTACTCCTTTTCACCTTTCTTCCTTTTTTTTGGCTTTGATTTGGAATGTCAGAGGAGATAATCGTCAATAAAGGGACTCACAAGTCTTTCACACCCCATCAAAGTAAATGTGCAGCAATTTCACTTTTAATCTGACCATCGTTAGTCAATATCTGACAGTGTTATCTCTAGAAAACAATTTCTTAATGATGAAGACATGATCATTATCCCTTAAATCTAAATCAAGAAACAAAAATATCACAACAACAAGATGATTAACTATTTTCTTAAAGTTTTATAAACAGTATAAAAATCAAATTCAGTGTTGGTGTTTCCTATGGTTTAGGTTATAACTTTCTTTATTTAAAGAGATCTTTTACCCTACCTTAAAGTACAATCTACAAAAGATAAAAAAAACACTTGCAACTAATAGTAAAACCGTGTCTTCATTATATTGCAAGGGATAATTAATCAAACAACTCTTTTAATCCTCGAGTACCCTAAAGTTCAATTAAAAAGTGAAACGTTGAGCATGAAAGTACAAGAAAATACTCTTCTTTGCAGTTGTCCTGTGAATTAGGTTTTTTACCGAAGCTGCCCCAAAAGAAAGCACTTACTTGCATTAGAACAGTGAACGCTTTCCTTTGAAGTAACTTAGGCATTGTAAGAATGTGCAGCTGCCAAGCACAAAGTTCTCTCAGGTAAAATTTACTTTCCATTGGTTCCAAAATGGTGAATAGTGTGAGAAAATGTCCTTTTATAAGCAACCCGTTAGGAAACACTCCTTAGAGACCTACACAAAGCTGCTCCTCTTGTGGAAAAACCACCTTTGCAACTGTACTGCTCCCTATCTAGAATATTCCCTTTTCTCTCTCTCATAGCTGTACACATTTAATCCATCCCAATCGTATAACATCTTACATGCTGAAGGCTAGGACACTACCAAATTCTGCCCCAACTTCTGAGCACTTACTGGATTTTGAGCAAGAAAGTACCAAAGTTGAGGTGAAATTCAGAGTAAGGCCATAAAACATTTTGTACGAAAAAGCAAAGTCATAGAGCTAGTCGAATAGAAACCCATCACTGGTTTTCATAAATGTGGATGGTTTTAATTGACATAAAATTAAACTCCCTAGGAGAAAAACAGATGAATAAATCATTTTCTATTCGAATCAGTTTTGCTCTTTCTTCCACACAGCACAGGAAGGTGTGTTGAAAAGTCATGCTAAAACTACCCCAACAGGAAGCACTTACCACTACAAAGAAACAAGTCAGTGCAACTGTTGAAGAAATTTTACAGACTAGGCATTGTTTTCCCACGTAACTTCCATTTCTTACAGTTCTGCAGTCTTCTTCTATTCTCATACATAAGTCACAACATTGTTTTTCTGGAGACTCCGTCAGCTAGAAACTACCCCAGCGGGAAGCACTTACCACTACAAACAAACAAGTCAGTGCAACTGTTGAAGAAGTTTTACAGACTTATAATTGTTTTCCATATCACTTCCATTTCTTACAGTTCTGCAGTTTTCTACTATTCTCATATATGAGTCACAACCTTGTTTAACTGGAGACTCTGTCAGCTAGAAACTACCCCAACAGGAAGCACTTACTATAGACAATGGAAAAGTGAGTGCTACTGTTGAAGAAATCTGTGCAACTTTAAGCAAGATCTTCCTTTCCACAAAAGAATGGTTTTACCTTAATACCTATAAAAACTGCAACCTATCAGAAATGTGTAACTTATTACAGCAAATAGCAAGTAACATTTAAACATGCAAGATCAGGAAACCTGAAGAAAGATACACTACCAAACTCTGCCCCAACTTCTTAGCACTTACTATAATGTGGACAAGAAAGTACTAAAGTTAAGGTGAAATTGAGTGAAAGCTCGGACATCTTGGTTAGAAGATCATAGTGCAATATTTACAGACAGAACTTCAATCAAATTATGAAAACAAGGTTATCCTACTTACTACTTCTAGATCATTCTTGTGCGGCACAATGGCATTGTTTTATTCTCAGCCCTCCAAACTTTACCAGAAGGTCACTCGACGGGAAACAGCACGCACACCGCAGGACCACTGAAATGCCCAGGTTCAACTGACTGCAACATTATAAACCTGCTGGGGTTTAACTTTCAGCCCCTTTCTCTTATGTGCCATTACTCCTTTTCACCTTTCTTTCCTTTTTGGCTTTGATTTGGAATGTCAGAGGAGATAATCGTCAATAAAAGGGACTCACAAGTCTTTCACACCCCATCAAAGTAAATGTGCAGCAATTTCAATTTAATCTGACCATCGTTAGTCAGTCTGACGGTGTTATCTCTAGAAAACAATTTCTTAATGATGAGACATGATCATTATCCCTTAAATCTAAATCAAGAAAGAAAAATATCACAACAACAAGATGATTAACTATTTCCTTAAATCTGCATAAACAGTATAAAAATTTAATTCAGTGTTGGTGTTTTGTGTGGTTTAGGTTATAAGTTTCTTTATTTCAAGAGAACTTTTACCCCACCTTAGAGTACAATCTACAAAAGACAAAAAAACACTTGTAGCTTATAGTAAAACTTTCTTCATTGTATTGCAAGGGATATTTAATCAAAAAACTCTCTCAATACTCGAGTACAGTAAAGTTCAATTAAAAAGTGAAACGCTGAGAGTGAAAGCACAAGAAAATACTCTTTTTTGCAGTCGTCTTGTAAATTGTCTTTTCTACCGAAGCTGCCCCAAAAGAAAGCACTTACTCGCATTAGAACAGTGAACGCTTTCCGTTGAAGTAACTTAGGCATTGTAAGAATTTAAAAATGTGCAGCTCCCAAGCACAAAGTTCTCTCCAGGTAAAATGTACTTTCCATTGGTCCCAAAAAAGTGAATAGTGTGAGAAAATGTGCTTTTATAAGCAACCCATTAGGAATCATTCCTTAGAGACCTACACAAAGCTGCTCCTCCTGTTGAAAAACCACCTTTGCAACTGTACTGCTCCATCTCTAGAATATTCCCTTTTCCTCTCTCTCATAGCTGTACACATTTAATCCATCCCAATCGTATAACATCGTAAATGTGAAGGGAAGGACACTACCAAATTCTGCCCCAACTTCTGAGCACTTACTGGATTTTGAACAAGAAAGTACTAAAGTTGAGGTGAAATTCAGAGTAAGGCCATGAAACATCTTGTCTGAAAAAGCAAAGTCACAGAGCTGGTCGAATAGAAAGCCATCACCGGTTTTCGAAAATGTGGATGGTTTTAATTGACATAAAACGAACCTCCCTGGGAGAAAAAGAGATGAAGAAAACATTTTCCATTCCAATCAGTTTTCGCGCTTTCCACAACACAGCACAGCACAGGTGTGTAGAAAAGTCATACTAAAACTACCCCAACAGGAAGCACTTACCACTACAAAGAAACAAGTCAGTGCAACTGTTGAAGAAATTTTACAGACTAGGCGTTGCATTCCCACAAAACTTCCATTTCTTACAGTTCTGCAGTCTTCTTCTATTCTCATACATAAGTCACAACGCGTTGTTTTTCTGGAGACTCTGGAACTTCGGTCAGCTAGAAACTACCCCAACAGGAAGCACTTACTATAGACAATGGAAAAGTGAGTGCTACTGTCGAAGAAATCTGTGCAACTTTAAGCGAGATCTTCCTTTCCACAAAAAGAATGGTTTTACCTTAATACCTATAAAAACTGCAACCTATCAGAAATGTGTAACTTATTACAGCAAATAGCAAGTAACATTTAAACATGCAAGATCAGGAAACCTGAAGAAAGATACACTACCAAACTCTGCCCCAACTTCTTAGCACTTACTATAATGTGGACAAGAAAGTACTAAAGTTAAGGTGAAATTGAGTGAAAGCTTCGGACATCTTGGTTAGAAGATCATAGTGCAATATTTACAGACAGAACTTCAATCAAATTATGAAAACAAGGTTATCCTACTTACTACTTCTAGATCATTCTTGTGCGGCACAATGGCATTGTTTTATTCTCAGCCCTCCAAACTTTACCAGAAGGTCACTCGACGGGAAACAGCACGCACATGGGACCACTGAAATGCCCAGGTTCAACTGACTGCAACATTATAAACCTGCTGGGGTTTAACTTTCAGCCCCTTTCTCTTATGTGCCATTACTCCTTTTCACCTTTCTTCCTTTTTTGGCTTTGATTTGGAATGTCAGAGGAGATAATCGTCAATAAAAGGGACTCACAAGTCTTTCACACCCCATCAAAGTAAATGTGCAGCAATTTCAATTTAATCTGACCATCGTTAGTCAGCGTCTGACGGTGTTATCTCTAGAAAACAATTTCTTAATGATGAGACATGATCATTATCCCTTAAATCTAAATCAAGAAAGAAAAATATCACAACAACAAGATGATTAACTATTTCCTTAAATCTGCATAAACAGTATAAAAATTTAATTCAGTGTTGGTGTTTTGTGTGGTTTAGGTTATAAGTTTCTTTATTTCAAGAGAACTTTTACCCCACCTTAGAGTACAATCTACAAAAGACAAAAAAAAACACTTGTAGCTTATAGTAAAACTTTGCCTTCATTGTATTGCAAGGGATATTTAATCAAAAAACTCTCTCAATACTCGAGTACAGTAAAGTTCAATTAAAAAGTGAAACGCTGAGAGTGAAAGCACAAGAAAATACTCTTTTTTGCAGTCGTCTTGTAAATTGTCTTTTCTACCGAAGCTGCCCCAAAAGAAAGCACTTACTCGCATTAGAACAGTGAACGCTTTCCGTTGAAGTAACTTAGGCATTGTAAGAATTTAAAAATGTGCAGCTCCCAAGCACAAAGTTCTCTCCAGGTAAAATGTACTTTCCATTGGTCCCAAAAAAGTGAATAGTGTGAGAAAATGTGCTTTTATAAGCAACCCATTAGGAATCATTCCTTAGAGACCTACACAAAGCTGCTCCTCCTGTTGAAAAACCACCTTTGCAACTGTACTGCTCCATCTCTAGAATATTCCCTTTTCCCTCTCTCTCATAGCTGTACACATTTAATCCATCCCAATCGTATAACATCGTAAATGTGAAGGGAAGGACACTACCAAATTCTGCCCCAACTTCTGAGCACTTACTGGATTTTGAACAAGAAAGTACTAAAGTTGAGGTGAAATTCAGAGTAAGGCCATGAAACATCTTGTACGAAAAAGCAAAGTCACAGAGCTGGTCGAATAGAAAGCCATCACCGGTTTTCGAAAATGTGGATGGTTTTAATTGACATAAAACGAACCTCCCTGGGAGAAAAAGAGATGAAGAAAACATTTTCCATTCCAATCAGTTTTCGCGCTTTCTTCCACAACACAGCACAGGAAGGTGTGTAGAAAAGTCATACTAAAACTACCCCAACAGGAAGCACTTACCACTACAAAGAAACAAGTCAGTGCAACTGTTGAAGAAATTTTACAGACTAGGCATTGCATTCCCACAAAACTTCCATTTCTTACAGTTCTGCAGTCTTCTTCTATTCTCATACATAAGTCACAACGTTGTTTTTCTGGAGACTCGGTCAGCTAGAAACTACCCCAACAGGAAGCACTTACTATAGACAATGGAAAAGTGAGTGCTACTGTCGAAGAAATCTGTGCAACTTTAAGCGAGATCTTCCTTTCCACAAAAAGAATGGTTTTACCTTAATACCTATAAAACTGCAACCTATCAGAAATGTGTAACTTATTACAGCAAATAGCAAGTAACATTTAAACATGCAAGATCAGGAAACCTGAAGAAAGATACACTACCAAACTCTGCCCCAACTTCTTAGCACTTACTATAATGTGGACAAGAAAGTACTAAAGTTAAGGTGAAATTGAGTGAAAGCTCGGACATCTTGGTTAGAAGATCATAGTGCAATATTTACAGACAGAACTTCAATCAAATTATGAAAACAAGGTTATCCTACTTACTACTTCTAGATCATTCTTGTGCGGCACAATGGCATTGTTTTATTCTCAGCCCTCCAAACTTTACCAGAAGGTCACTCGACGGAAACAGCACGCACACCGCAGGACCACTGAAATGCCCAGGTTCAACTGACTGCAACATTATAAACCTGCTGGGGTTTAACTTTCAGCCCCTTTCTCTTATGTGCCATTACTCCTTTTCACCTTTCTTCCTTTTTTTGGCTTTGATTTGGAATGTCAGAGGAGATAATCGTCAATAAAAGGGACTCACAAGTCTTTCACACCCCATCAAAGTAAATGTGCAGCAATTTCAATTTAATCTGACCATCGTTAGTCAGCGTCTGACGGTGTTATCTCTAGAAAACAATTTCTTAATGATGAGACATGATCATTATCCCTTAAATCTAAATCAAGAAAGAAAAATATCACAACAACAAGATGATTAACTATTTCCTTAAATCTGCATAAACAGTATAAAAATTTAATTCAGTGTTGGTGTTTTGTGTGGTTTAGGTTATAAGTTTCTTTATTTCAAGAGAACTTTTACCCCACCTTAGAGTACAATCTACAAAAGACAAAAAAAAACACTTGTAGCTTATAGTAAAACATTGCCTTCATTGTATTGCAAGGGATATTTAATCAAAAAAACTCTCTCAATACTCGAGTACAGTAAAGTTCAATTAAAAAGTGAAACGCTGAGAGTGAAAGCACAAGAAAATACTCTTTTTTGCAGTCGTCTTGTAAATTGTCTTTTCTACCGAAGCTGCCCCAAAAGAAAGCACTTACTCGCATTAGAACAGTGAACGCTTTCCGTTGAAGTAACTTAGGCATTGTAAGAATTTAAAAATGTGCAGCTCCCAAGCACAAAGTTCTCTCCAGGTAAAATGTACTTTCCATTGGTCCCAAAAAAGTGAATAGTGTGAGAAAATGTGCTTTTATAAGCAACCCATTAGGAATCATTCCTTAGAGACCTACACAAAGCTGCTCCTCCTGTTGAAAACCACCTTTGCAACTGTACTGCTCCATCTCTAGAATATTCCCTTTTCCTCTCTCTCATAGCTGTACACATTTAATCCATCCCAATCGTATAACATCGTAAATGTGAAGGGAAGGACACTACCAAATTCTGCCCCAACTTCTGAGCACTTACTGGATTTTGAACAAGAAAGTACTAAAGTTGAGGTGAAATTCAGAGTAAGGCCATGAAACATCTTGTACGAAAAAGCAAAGTCACAGAGCTGGTCGAATAGAAAGCCATCACCGGTTTTCGAAAATGTGGATGGTTTTAATTGACATAAAACGAACCTCCCTGGGAGAAAAAGAGATGAAGAAAACATTTTCCATTCCAATCAGTTTTCGCTTTCTTCCACAACACAGCACAGGAAGGTGTGTAGAAAAGTTAAAGCTAAGGTGAATTTCGGAGTGAAAGCTCGGACATCTTGGTAGAAGATCATAGTGCAATATTTACACAGAGAACTTCAATCAAATTATAAAACAAGGTTGTTCTGCTTACTCCTTTCAAATCATTTTTGTGTGACACAATGGCATAGTTTTATTCTCAGCTCACCAAACTTTACCAGATGGTGAGTCGACGGGAAACAGCATGCAAAATTCAAGACCACTGAAATTCCCAGTTTCATCTGATTGCAACATTATAAACCTGCTGGGCTTTACCTTCGCCCCTTTCTCCTTTTCACCTTTCTTCCTTTTTTTTGCTTTGATTTGGAATGTCAGATTAGATAATTGTCAATAAAAGGGACTCACAAGTCTTTCACACCCCAATGGTATCATTCCTTAGAGACCTACATAACCCTGTAGTTCCTGTAGATAGATAGATAGATAGATAGATAGATAGATAGATAGATAGATAGATAGATAGATAGATAGATAGATAGATAGATAGATAGATACTTTATTAATCCCAAGGGGAAATTCACATAATCCAGCAGCAGTATACTAATACAAAGAAACAATATTAAATTAAATAGTAATAAAAATGAAAAGAATTAAAATAAAATTAATGTTCGCATTTACTCCCCCGGGTGGAATTGAAGAGTCGCATAGTGTGGGAGAAACGATCTCTTTAATCTGTCAGTGGAACAGGACAGTGACAAAAGTCTGTCACTGAAGCTACCTCTGTCTGCGGTGTTATCACTAGAAGAACAATTCTTCATGATGGACAGTGAGTTTATGCCACTAAATCTAAATCAAGAAAAAAAAAATCACAACAACAAGATGATTAACTATTTCCTTAAATCTCTAAAAATATAAAAAATTTTAAATTTATTTTTTTTTTTTGTGGTTTGGTTATAAGTTTTTTTTTCGAGAACTTTTTCCCCCCTTAATACAACAAAAGACAAAAAAAAAAAAAACCCTTTTGGGTTATATAAAAAATTTGCCTTCATTGTTTGGGATATTTAATCAAAAAAATCTCTACTCAGTACAGTAAAATTCAATTAAAAGTGCGTTTAAAGCCAAAAAATACTTTTTTTAGTCGTCTTGTAAATTTTCCTCACTCCCGAAAGCACTTACGTTAGAAAAGGAGCTTTTTTTAAAACGGATTTAAGAATTTAAAATTTCGCCCCAAGCAAAAGTTCTCTCCAGGTAAAATGTACTTTCCTTGGTCCCCAAAAAAGAATAGTTGGAAAAAGTCTTTTAAACAACCCATTGGAATCATTCCCCTTAGAGACCCACAAAAATGCTCCGGAAAAACCATTTGCACTGAGCCCCCGAATTTCCCCCCCCCAATTCCATTTAATCCATCCCTCGTTCTCGTAAATTAAAGGGGACCTTAGTAACCGGCACACTTTTTAACAAGAAAGTATGTTAGGGGGAAATTTTGGGTAAGGGAGAAAAAAACTTTCAAAAAGAAATGGTTTTTAATGAAACCACACCTTTTCAAAAAGTGGTTTTTAAGCAAAAAACAACCCCGGGAGAAAAGAATGAAAAAATTTTTAAAAACCATTTTCCCCAACACCACAAAGGGGGGAAAAGTTTTTAATAAAAAAAGGGCCTTCCCCCAAAAAAAACAAAAAGTAATTTGAAGAAATTCAACAAATTATTACAAATTCCATTTTTACATTCGATCTTTTTATTCTCATACAAAAAGTCCCGTTTTTTCTAACTGGGCATGAAACTTTTTCCGGAGCACTTTTAAAGTGGAAAAAATTTTTTTGCAAAAATTTTCAACTTTAAACTTTTTTCCCCAAAAAAGGGCCAATCCTATAAAACTCAACCATCAAAAAAATGTTTTAACTATTTGCAAATAGAAAACATTTAAAAGCAAATCAAAACTTGAAGAAAATACACCACAAATTTTAACTTTTCCTTAAATGTGGAAAAAATTTTAAAATTGGTGTTGGGGAAAATTTAATCTTTATTTTAAAATTTCATTGAAATTTTCCAAAACCCAAAAAAAAAACAATTTCCCATATAGACTTTTCCCCTTTTAGCGGGGGTTTTATTCCTCAAACTTTCAGAAGGTCCCTGGGAAAAGGGAGAAAAATTTTTTTTTTGAAATTTCTTTTTAAAACTCCTTTCCTTTTCTTTCCCCTTTTTCTTTATGTGAAAAAAACTCCCAAACTTTTTTCCCCTTGGTTTATTTGAAATGTAGGGAAAAAAAAAAAAAGGGATCACAAGTTTTTTAAATTTTGTTTTTCAGATTTTAAAATTCTTTTTTTCCCTTTTCCCCCCGGGTGAAAATTCCCAAAAAAACATTTAAGAGGAAAACATTTTTTCCCCTTTACCCTTTTTTAAAAAATCTAAATAGGGAAAAAAATTCAAAAAAAGGAAAACTTTTAAACTTTAAAATATTTTTTATGTTTGTTTTGGGGAAAAGGTAAAGTTTCCTTAAACAGGGGCCTTTTTAAAAAATTTAGAGTAAATTTTAAAAAGACCCAAAAAAAAAACCTTGTATTTTTATAAAAATTTTTTAAATTGTTTTAAAAAGGGTTTTTAACAAAAAAAACTCCCCCTTAAAAAAATTTTTGGGGAATGGGGCACCAGAAAATCCCTTTTTCCCCAGTTTTTTTAAATTTTTCCTTTCCCCGCCCTAAAAGAAAACATAAACCTTATTGAAAAATTTTAACTGCAAAATAAAATTTAAAGGCATAAAAATTTTTAAAAAAGCCCCAAAAAAAGTTTTCCCCCCGGTAAAAGTAATTTTTAAAATTGGCCCCCAAAAAAAAATTTGAAAAATTTTTTCTTTTTTTAGCAAATTTTTAAGTCAAACTTTAAAGGGTACACAAAGCTGGGGCCTTTTAAACCCACCTTTTTGCAACTTATAAATTTCTGGGTTTTTCCCCCTTTTCCCATGTTTACCCTTTTATTTCCCTCCCCCAAAAATGTGAGGGGGGAAAAACTACAAATTTTCCCCCCAAAAAAATTTTCCCTTTACTGATTTGCCAAAAACCTGTTTTGGGGGAAAATTTTTTTCCCAAATTTTTTGTCCTTTAAAAAGGAAAAATCCCCGATTGAAAATTTAAAAAGGGATACGTTTTTTAAATGGTTTTAATTCCCAAAAACTAAACCCCCTGGGAAAAAAAAAAAAAAAAAAAAAAAATTTAAAAGTAAAAAGCCGGAAGGGGTTTTAAAAATTTAAAACAAGGGAATTCCCTTAGGAAAGCCAAAAAAATTTTTTAAAAATTTTTTAATTTTTAAAAAGAAATTAAAAATTAATTTTAAACAAAGGGTTTTGGAATTTTTGGGGGGGGGGGGGGGGGGGGGGGGGAAAAAAAAAAAAAAAAAAAAAAAAAAAAAAAAAAAAAAAAAAAAAAAAGAAAAAAAAAAAAAAAAAAAAGGGGGGAAAAGGTCTCTTTAATCTTTTGGGAAAATGGAAAAAACCAAAAAACCCCCAAAATACAAAAAGGGTTTTTGTTCACCCTTTTAACTTACTCTCCTCTTTTTTTTTTTTTAAAAGACCCTAAATCTCACTAGAGCACTAGTTGAACAAGTACTAAGTTGAGGTGAAATTGTAAGGCCATAACATCTTTCAAAAAGAAAGTCACAGAGCTGGTCGAATGAAAGCCATCACGGTTTTAAAATGATGTTTTAATTGACATAAAACGAACCTCCCTGGGAGAAAAAGAGATGAAGAAACATTTTCCATTCAATCAGTTTTCGCTTTCCACAACACAGCACAGGAAGGTGTGTAGAAAGTTAAGCTAAGGTGAATTTCGGAGTGAAAGCTCGGACATCTTGGTAGAAGATCATAGTGCAATATTTTAACAGAGAACTTCAATCAAATTATAAAACAAGGTTGTTCTGCTTACTCCTTTCAAATCATTTTGTGTGACACAATGGCATAGTTTTATTCTCAGCTCACCAAACTTTACCAGATGGTGAGTCGACGGGAAACAGACATGCAAAATTCAAGACCACTGAAATTCACAGTTTCATCTGATTTGCAACATTATAAACCTGCTGGGCTTTACCTTCGCCCCTTCTCCTTTCACCTTTCTTCCTTTTTTGCTTTGATTTGGAATGTCAGATTAGATAATTGTCAATAAAAGGGACTCACAAGTCTTTCACACCCTAATGGTATCATTCCTTAGAGACCTACATAACCCTGTAGTTCCTGTAGATAGATAGATAGATAGATAGATAGATAGATAGATAGATGAAGATATAGATAGATAGATAGAGAAGATGATAGATAGATAGATACTTTATTAATCCCAAGGGGAAATTCACATAATCCAGCAGCAGTATACTAATACAAAGAAACAATATTAAATTAAATAGTAATAAAAATGAAAAGAATTAAAATAAAATTAATGTTCGATTTACTCCCGGGTGGAATTGAAGAGTCATAGTGTGGGGAGAAACGATCTCTTTAATCTGTCAGTGGAACAGGACAGTGACAAAAGTCTGTCACTGAAGCTACTCCTCTGTCTGGAGATGACACGGTTAAGTGGAAGCAGTGGATTCTTCATGATTGACAGGAGTTTGTTTAGTGCCCGTCGCTCTGCCACAGATGTTAAACTGTCCAACTTTACTCCTACAATAGAGCCTGCCTTCTTAACAAGTTTGTCCAGGCGTGGGCGTCTTTCATCTTTATGCTGCACCCCAGCACACCACACGTAAAGGGCACTCGCCACAACCGTCTGGTAGAACATCTGCAGCATCTTACAGCAGATGTTGAAGGATGCCAACCTTCTCAGAAAGTATATTCTGCTCTAGAGCTTTCTTACATAGAGCATCAGTATTGGCAGTCCAGTCAATTTGTCATCCAGCTGCACTCCCAGATATTTACAGGTCTGCACCCTCTGCACAAGTCACCTCTGATGATCACCAGGGTCCATGAGGGGCCTGGGCCTTCAAAATCCACCATGGCTCCCATCCATACTAATCCCTAATTTTCTGTTCTTCTTTTTTCTTTTCTGTTTTCTTTCTCTCACCACCACCTGATCAAGGCAATGGCAGTCCCTACATAATGGAGTGAAGGTTGTACACTAGATGTCCACATGACCATCATAATTAAATTCTTTATTGTATTGACTGAAAACCATGAGGACTGATCTAGATCATTTATATTTAGGTAGAATGTCCAGCTAGGGCTGGGAGGTCTTGTGGTGTTGGAATTCCTCAGATATTTGATTTGTTTCTCCAGCCCTCTGTAGGTTTTTTTTTTTTTTCTCTGTTTTCTACGCTTTCGGACATTACCTTATTTTGTTCTTAACAATTACCTAATGTTATTTTTATTTTTTATAAACTTTTCTTTCTTCATCTCGTAAAGCATTTTCAGCTACACCACTTATATAAAAAATGTGTTATATAAATAATTGTTGTAGTTGTTGTTTTTTGCTTTTTGTCTCGAACATTCTCTTTTTTGCACTCTGTTGTCTGTATGGATTTAATCCTTCCCAACCGTGTAAGATCAAATATTTTGAAGTGTAAAACACTATCAGAGTCTTTCTCAGCTTCTTAGGACTTGCTGGATTGTAAACAAGAAAATACTACATTTGAAGTGAAATTCAGAGTAAGGTTCATGAAACATTTTGTATGAGAAAGCAAAATCATGTAGTTAGCTGAACAGAAATCCATCACCCATATTCAAAAAGTGGCGCTGTCAACTGAGATAAATGTAATATCGCAGACAGAAAACAAAAAAGAATCATTTCCTTTCAATAATTTTTGTTTCTTTCTTCCAAAATATGTTATGTGTTTGTAGAAGTTGTACTAAAACTAATCAAATAGGAAGCACTTGCCAGTACAACAAAACAAGTCTGTCAGCTGTTGAAGACATTTATCAACTAAGTCTTTGCTGTTTCCTTAAATTCGATTTCTGCAATTTTTCTCCTATTCTCATGCATAACATGTATTTCTAGGGAAACTATCCTAACAGGAATCACTTCATATAGACAGAAAATATTGAGTGGTACTTCTGAAGAAATCTGAATACGTGTTGACATCTTTTTATGGAAAATCCTGGTTTGGTGTAATAGTTGTGAAAAGGTAATCTTCCAAAAAGCTTGTGGCAAATCTTCAATTAGTGTCCTCTAATGTTGAGAGTATTTTGTCTTTGCAATAAGATTGCAGATTTCCTACACTCACCAATTTTTCAGAATTATCGACATTAGTATCAGTATGGGACAGCCTAAGGAGGTTTACAATCAATTAGTTACTCATCTGCAATGACTTCTGCATTGCAAAGGGACTTCAAAGAAGAAACTACAAGCTAGACCTCCTTTATTGAAATGTTAACACCTTTTATTATAAACCTGTCGATTAATCTGAGTAGGTCTGACCTCACCTTACTTATACCTGTATCTCTTTTATGTCCAGTATCAGCTCTCAATAATCCATGCCAGAAATTCTTATATGTTTTTTGTGAGAGGTTGTTGTTTTTAATTAATATTTAGTCTGGAGACACTGGAGGGTGGCTACGATTTTGAATGCCTTTTCTCTTCTTCCCTCTGTAGAAAGAATGATTGACAGTTCTCCTGTCTCTGATGTCACTTGTGTTTTTACTCATCTGACCCACCCGTCTTTCAGCTTGCAGATATCATAACCAGCATCATACCATTTTGAATCCTCTCAGAAGAAAGGCTTCTGTCTAATGTCTGTTTCATATTTTCCAGTTTATCATTTGCTTTTGAACCATCACAATATACTGGGATCACTATGGTGCCCCAACTCTTTTGAAGTGTTCTTGGTGAGGACGCTGACCATCACCATGGCAGTGACCTCAGTTCCTCTAATGAGTCGATGGTAGAGGTTAACATAATTTGTTCTAGCTGGTATTTTAAAA
>NW_024381780.1:0-35509 GCF_016835505.1 Polypterus senegalus
GTCATTGTACGGCAGTCTGGCAGAGATCAGAGGTCCGATCTCAGACCCCACACCAACAATCATGTCTCAAATGTCAAAATCATTGATACCACTTTTTTCCCCCATTCTGATGTTTGATGACATTAACAAGCTCCTGACTGAGTATGAGGATTTTATGCACTGAGATGCATGACGGATTGTGATTATATAATTGCATGGCTAGCAGGATACGAGTTCACAAATTTGCTCAGTGAATGTACTAAAGATGGACAGTTCCACTTCAAACCATTAGCATGGAGTGACACTGTAAGTTCAAAAGTCAAGTAAAGTGAACTTTATTGTCATCTAAACTATATACAAGTATACGAGAGATGAAATTGTAAGCTCAGGGTCCAAGAGTAACAGCATGATGTGCTAATAATAAATTAAAATAGAATCAAAATTTAAAAATTTTAAATTAAAACACAAACAAATTGTCAAAGATAGGACAAAGAAGTAGCAGCAATATTAAAGTGTAAGATATGTAATATAATAAATAATAGATATAGATAATACAGAAAGTAAGTTAATATCGATGCATATTTCCAGAGTGGCCCTTCATTTGTTTAAAATGTATTTATTTATTTTTATTGGTTGGCTCTGTATCTAAAGCTGGATGCTTTATTCTTGCTAGTTAATTTCTATACAGTGTGATGGACGGCAGGGTTCAGTCTGGCTGGGACGCCCTAGAAGGGGAAGAAGGAGGAGAGCAGCCTTTTCAGGACACTGCCTCCCCGGACGCTAGTTGGCATTTCCCTGGACAGCAACGGTTCCCGTTACCCTCAGGGCATCCTGAGACATGGAGTCCATTTCCCAGCCCTGTTGGGTACCATAGGTGCACCAGGGAGCCTCACAAAGAACCTGGGGACTCCTTCTCTTATTACAACCCGCAAGTGCTTCAGAGTCATGAGGATGGAAGCCCGCAGTACTTCCGGGCTACTTGAGGACTGAGGATGATGTGGCGTTTGACCCGGAAGAAGAGGGAAACATTTCGGTCATGGAATATATTAAAGACTGTTGGAGACCCAGCAAGGAGAGCCGGAGTTGGGTGGTAGTGTGATGGAGCTGCTGGGAGGAGAGAAGGATTTATTATGATTATTGTTCATTATATTATTTTTGGAGAATTGTAGCGGGTGTGGTGCTTTGTGCACTGTATTTGAAGAAAATATTAAAGAATTCTTCTTGGTACTTTTACAAGTGTGTCCTGACGCTGTCTGTGGGGTTTCACTGGCAACAGCGTCCGTTGCTTACAAACAGACTATTACTCAAAGAACCTTTTTTTTTGTTTACTCCAACTGTTGTTTTTTTGTTTAATCTTTTGTTTTTTTTGTCTCTGCAGGTATTTGGTACTAGAACATGTTTCCGGAGGTGAACTCTTTGACTATCTAGTAAAAAAAGGCAGGTTAACACCAAAGGAAGCCCTAGTTCTTTCTCGACAAATCATCTCATGCGTAGATTTTTGCCACAGTCATTCAATATGGTGAGTGAGTCATAATTGAATCAATTTTTTCAGAAATTTTGTCAGTGTTTTAATTTGGGAGCGGCACTGGAACTTTGTTACTGTAGGTGGGATTTGTTTGGTATCTCTTCTAGTAACTCCTGGCTGGAGTGTTGGACAAATTCGTAGAGCAGTTAGTCTCACTTAAAAGAAAGCAAAAGCTCTGCAGAAAGAATTAGTATTTGTTACACTCCAGTGTCACACCATTTTGTAAATCAAAAGTTTTCCCTGCATTTAAAGTACATCAGGTTTTCGCTTTGTGTTATTTGATTTTCATTTTGATATTACTTTGGACATTTATTAATACTATTATATCCATGGCTGTGGAGTCGTAGATAAATCCTTGACTCTGACTCCTTAGTTTCGTACTTGACTCGGACTCCTCTGTATTTAATATTCTGATGATTTTTTATGTTGATTAAAAGAAGGTAACATACACGCATTTAACCACAGAACTACTGGCTGGGAAGCTGACTCTCTCTACCGTACACAGTTTACAAAAGACAAGAACCCTGAAAACACATCAGGCCATAGCACACACGTCCACCTACATCATTACACTTTTTATTACACTCAAATGAACTTGTTAAACACATTAGATCTGAAATAAAATGAAAACCCTTTTTGTAATGTACCATAATCCAGATTACAATATGTGAATGTCAGGTTGTATAATACTCAGCTGAACTTCACACTAGTAGTAACACGACTCTGCACTAGGATGTATTCTTACATCACAGAATTGCTTCATTAGGGCTATTGTTTGTGAAATGGGACATTTGACTCCAGGTACCCAAAATTGTCCCCCGACTCCACAGCCCTGATGACATCACCAATATTCAACACTGACTAATTTTATTGACTGGCATTTTCAAAGTGATACATCAATTAATGAATGTTGTGCCATTTTTCCCATGTGTGTTGCTCTGCCGTGCCACTCACTTTCAGCTTCTTTGGCAATTATCTGTCAGTCACCTGAAGCCAGTTTTCCAATTTGGTGGCTTTTACTTTAACTGCCATTTGAACTTCATTCTAGGCTCAGTCAGGCTGACCTACGGCTGCTCAGTCGCGGATATGTTGCTCATGGGGCGCAAGATACTTAAAAGCCTGAACAGCACTGTCCTTTTGGCCGATTGCTTTGTTTCTCTCTCCCCAGACATCCTCTGCTCCTGTTGGAGGTCCCTCCCAATTGTGCACCCTATGATGTTTGTCTATTCTGTAATCGAGAACTAACTGCATATTGACCCTGCTTTACTTGAAAGAGACATGTTTGTTTGAAGTGTTTGAATAAAGTTCCCTGTCTCTACAATCTTCTGTGCAATTCTGTGACCCAGGCTGACAGTGTCTACTTTATCCTATGCTTTGTATTTATTTTGTTTGTTCCTGATGGGCTGTTGACCTCTTTTGGATTGACCATGTCTCTTTCACTCAAGCAGATAGTCTAACCCAGTGTTTCCAAGATCGGTCATGTGGTCCACTGTGGCTGCAGGTTTTTGTTCCTAACCAGATTCCTAATCAGTGTCAACACCTGATAACCCTGATCTCATTTAATTAGCTGGCATTATTTTTATTTTATTCCACATTCAGAAAAGAACAGCAGCATGATTTTTACATTTTTAAGACATTTAGAAATATTTCTGCTTTTGCTATAGTCGATTCCTGTTAATCGGACCATATTTGGGGTGCCATCATTTTGGTCCCTATAACCGCTGGTCCGACATAACGAACATGCCCTATACATGTGCAACCAAGACGGATGTTACAAGTAACATATTAAAATGTCATTATGACTTTTTTCGTCCGAATAGCAGCTGGTCCGATTAACCGTAGTCCAATTAACGGGAAACGACTGTACATTTAAATGCTTAACCTCTTTTGTTGATTTCATTATATTTTTTCCTTTCTTTTGTGAAGTTTTCCCCTTCTGTATCTTAATAATGACAACTTAAATGAGCAGAGCAGAGCAGACACGCTGGCAAACAACACGAATAATCAAAGGCTGCAACTACTTTAGAGTCAGACCCACTAATTAGTAAATAATGAATAAATTAAACAATTAGAACACCTAGAAAAATAGAATGAAAATCAAATGAAAATATTGTTAAAAATAATAAATACATTATTTCCATATAAATGCTTGGTACATTTTAATATAAACGTATATATATATTTTACCAAACTTAGTTTTCTAATTTCTATATTGTTCCCAAACACAGAACTTGGGAAATAACAATCATTTTAATTAGGGTCCACTGGACTCGAGGAGGTTGGGAAACACTGGTTCAATGTGATTTTTTCTCATAATAAATTTTCTGTGACAGTTTTCTGTTTGTTTGATATGATCATTATTTTCATGGCTTTGACATCTTTTGACTTTTTCATTTTGATTGTGGGACCGTCATTTATGATTAAGATCATAGGTGTAGCCATATTGGTGATTAGCAGTAGCACCCACTTCTGGTCACGTTGTTGTAATATGATAGGGCATCACCTCTGCACAGAAGTTTAAAATGGCTTTGCAGTAGACGTGGATTCTAGTTTTGGGCCCTTTTTTTACTCTATATATATTTTATATATATATATAAAAAGCCAAATACCACTGACTCACCTGCTTCAAAATCTCCTGAACCATGAGGACTTGGGACTTGAAATTTGACCCATAGGTGCTCGCTAAGAAACGGTTTTAAAAATTTCATGGTCCAAGTGAAAGGAAGTTTTTAGACTCGCTTTGTATGTCTGTCCGCTTTCACGAGGAGAACTATTTAACGGATTTAGATCGGGTTGTTTTCATAATTTGCTTAAACATTCCATTGATTTTCGACTTTCCCATCAGGCTAAATATCATTAGTTCGGGTTTGCACCGTTTTTTATTACGCAAATCCAAGAGAGACTCCTCTGGTTGCATATCCTCCTCACTGCATGTCTGCCTTGGGCGAACTTTAACTCCGCTTAGTTAGGAATGACAGAACTACTTAACGGATGTAGATTGTTTTTTTATATAATTTGCTTGAACATTCCGCTTGATTTTTCAACTTCTCTCACACAAAAAATCACAGTTCGCCACAGGGAGCGATATATTTGGCGCTAATCCGAGACAGAGGCTGGGCCAAGGGAGGGGAGGGGACGCCAGGACTAGGAGTTCAGCGGCCCCTTACTGTCCTGTTTCACTAATATGCATATATGTACAGTGGTGTGAAAACATTTGCCCCTTCCTGATTTCTTATTCTTTGCATGTTTGTCACACAAAATGTTTCTGATCATCAAACACATTTAACCATTAGTCAAATATAACACAAGTAAACACAAAATGCAGTTTTTAAATGATGGTTTTATTATTTAGGAGAAAAAAATCCAAACCTACATGGCCCTGTGTGAAAAGTAATTGCCCCTGAACCTAATAACTGGTTGGGCCACCTTAGCAGCAATAACTGCAATCAAGCTGCTTATATAACTTGCAATGAGTCTTTTTACAGCGCCTGGAGGAATTTTGGCCCACTCATCTTTGCAGAATTGTTGTAATTCAGCTTTATTTGAGGGTTTTCTAGCATGAACTGCCTTTTTAAGGTCATGCCATAGCATCTCAATTGGATTCAGGTCAGGACTTTGACTAGGCCACCCAAAGTCTTCATTTTGTTTTTCTTCAGCCATTCAGAGGTGGATTTGCTGGTGTGTTTTGGGTCATTGTCCTGTTGCAGCACCCAAGATCGCTTCAGCTTGAGTTGACAACAGATGGCCGTGGACATTCTCCTTCAGGATTTTTGGTAGACAGTAGAATTCATGGTTCCATCTATCACAGCAAGCCTTCCAGGTCCTGAAGCAGCAAACAACCCCAGACCATCACACTACCACCACCATATTTTACTGTTGGTATGATGTTCTTTTTCTGAAATGCTGTGTTCCTTTTACGCCTAGATGTAACGGGACATTTGCCTTCCAAAAGTTCAACTTTTGTCTCATCAGTCCACAAGGTATTTTCCCAAAAGTCTTGGCAATCATTGAGATGTTTCTAGCAAAATTGAGACGAGCCCTAATGTTCTTTTGCTTAACAGTGGTTTGCGCCTTGAAATCTGCCATGCAGGCCGCTTTTGCCCAGTCTCTTCTTATGGTGGAGTCGTGAACACTGACCTTAATTGAGGCAAGTGAGGCCTGCAGTTCTTAGACGTTGTCCTGGGGTCTTTGTGACCTCTCGGATGAGTCGTCTCTGCCTTGGGGTAATTTTGGTCGGCCGCCACTCCTGAAGGTTCACCACTGTTCCATGTTTTTGCCATTTGTGGATAATGGCTCTCACTGTGGTTCGCTGGAGTCCCAAAGCTTTAGAAATGGCTTTATAACCTTTACCAGACTGATAGATCTCAATTACTTCTGTTCTCATTTGTTCCTGAATTCTTTGATCTTGGCATGATGTCTAGCTTTTGAGGTGCTTTTGGTCTACTTCTCTGTGTCAGGCAGCTCCTATTTAAGTGATTTCTTGATTGAAACAGTGTGGCAGTAATCAGGCCTGGGGTGGCTACGGAAATTGAACCAGGTGTGATACACCACAGTTAGGTGATTTTTGAACAAGGGGCAATTTTTTCACACAGGGCCATGTAGGTTTGATTTTTTTCTCCCTAAATAATAAAACCATCATTTAAAACTGCATTTTGTGTTTACTTGTAAGCATATTTGACTAATGGTTAAATGTGTTTGATGATCAGAATACATTTTGTGTGACAAAATACGCAAAAGAATAAGAAATCAGAAGGGGCAAATAGTTTTTCACACCACTGTATGTATGTATGTTCCCGTGATCACGTCCGAACGACTGAGCGATTCATGAAACTTGGTACACATGTTTCTCAATGGTCGACTAAAAATGCTGTAGGTGAAATCAGCCCCAACCCACCCCGGTCTATTAGATCTTACGGTCTTTTATGCATGTTATCATCCAGTTGACACTGAACGACTCACCAGAGGGCTAATTGAGGTGACTGCCAGCATTCTTTATATTTGAGCGCCACCGCACCGCCTGTTGCTTTTGAAATTAAATTGAGTCCTACACGGAAGTGTGTTCTGTCCGCCCGAAGTGAGCCGAGTGGGGGTATATATATTGTGATAGAGCCCTGATGGCGCCGCACAGACTGACAACGGAGGCATGTTATAATGAAACCAAAAAGAATTAATTTTTCCTTCTTCAGCTGGGGGCCCACGTCTTCCTCGTGTCCTTCAGCCACAACACAGTTCCACAAAACAAAAAATCAAAAGCACAAATACACCTTTAAGTCCTCTACTCCCCCTTGGCAGCTTTGTCTCCGTCCTCCTGACTCTGGACCCCGGAGTGGTGGCTGCTGTTCCTTATATAGCCCACCCGCTTTGCTTCAGGTGATTAATGAACAGAATTCAGGGTGCACTCTGGGTGTGGCTGCTTTCCAGTCCACATGGGCTCATTAAGCCATGCAGCCTCTGGCGGGGCTGGAGTCCAACAAGACTGAGTCAGTCCCATGCCTGTGACCCCAATGCAACCCAGGGGTCACCACCAAGCGTTTTGGGAAGTAGGTAGCCCATACAGTTCCCCGGATCAAGTGTTGAAGGGGCGTCCCACCCAGGCATGGGCCCCGGCCATCCGTCACAATATACAATACAATACAATTTATTTTTTGTATAGTTCAAAATCACACAAGAAGGCTGCAATGGGCTTTAACGGGATCTGCCCCTTGGGCAGCCCCCAGCCTTGACTCTAAGAAGACAACGGAAAAACTCCCAAAAACCTTGTTGGGGGTAGAAAAGGAAGAAACCTTGGGAAAGGCAGTTCAAAAGAGACCCCTTTTCCCGGTAGGTTGGTGCAGTGGGTGTCAAAAGAAGGGGTCAATACAATACAATACAATACAGAACACATACTCAATGCAGTATAAAATTAAAATATTACAAGTACAGAGCAGAATTTAACAGTAGATGATATCACATAATATGATTTGGACTTGTCTTGGAGACTCACCATCAAGTTGCATCCCTATTTGGCCATTCCACTGCTGGAAATAGCGTTAACCATGAAAAGACCCTCTTTCCCACGATTCCTGTGATATTCCATCAGGGATGACTTTACCTTAGGTAGGCAGGTGGCGTGGCACAGAGTGCCACATTTGAGACACGAGAGAGAAACAAAATAGGTGAGGGTTAGTAAAAAATTGTAACTATCATGTTACTTGATGTTTAGTGCTAATGACTGACAACAGAGATGCAGTCTGTACAGTTAATCCAGCTCTAGTCAGGGTGTGCTAAACTGGTAGTGAGTCTCAGCCGGATTTAAAAATCTGAGACTGAAGGAGCATCTCTAAGTAGCAGGCAGACCATTCCACAGTTTAGGGGCCCTGTAACTAAAAGCTCAACTTCCCACTGTTATTTTATAAATCCTTCGAATCCTAAGAAGACCGGCATCTTGAGATTTTAATGTGCACTCTGGTTTGTAAGTCACGATAAGTTCAGACAAGTAAGCCGGACTCGCCATTTAATATTTTATATGTTAAAAGGAGGATTTTGAAATCAGCCCTAAACTTAACCGGAGCCAGTGTAAGGATTTAAGATATATATATATATATATAAACTGTCAAAAATTAAAGGAACACTTTGAAAACACATCAGATCTCAATGGGAAAAAGAAATTCCTGATATCTATACGATATAGACTGGTAATGTTAGGAACGAAGGATGCCACATCGCTTGATGGAAATGAAAATGATCAACCTACAGAGCCCTGAATTCAAAGACGCCCAAAATCAGAGTGAAAAATTATGTGGCAGGCTAGTCCATTTTGCCAAAAATTTAATTGCAGCAACTCAAAATTGTAATGCAGCACTTTGTATGGCCCTGTGTTCTTGTATACATGCCTGACAACATCGGTGCATGCTTCTAATGAGATGACAGATGGTGTTGTGGGGATCTCCTCCCAGATCTGGACCAGGGCATCACTGAGCTCCTGGACAGTCTGAGGTGCAACCTGGTGGCATTGGATGGACCAAAACATAATGTCCCAGAGGTGTTCTATTGGATTTAGGTCAGGAAAGTGTGGTGGCCAGTCAATGGTATCAATTCCTTCATCCTCCAGGAACTGCCTGCATACTCTCACCACATGAGGCCAGGAATTGTCGTGGCACCAGGAGCCACTGTACCAGCATAGGTCTGACAATGGGTCCAAGGATTTCATCCTGATACCTAATGGCAGCCAAGGTGCCTTTGTCTGCCTGTAGCGTTCAGTGACCCTCCATGGATATGCCTCCCAGACAATCATTAACCCACCACCAAACTGCTCATGCTGAATGATGTTACAGGCAGCATAATGTTCTCCATGGCTTCTCCAGACCCTTTCACTTCTGTCACGTGCTCAGGGTGAACCTGTTCTCATCTGTAAAGCACAGGCACCAGTGGTGCATCTGCCAATTCTGGTATTCTATGGCGAATGCTAATCGAGCTGCATGCTGCTGGGCAGTGAGCTCAGGGCCCATTAGAGGACATGGGGCCCTTGGGTCACCCTCATGAAGTCTTTCTGGTTGTTTGGTCAGAGACATTCACACCAGTGGCCTGCTGGAGGTCATTTTGTAGGGCTCTGGCAGTGCTCATCCTGTTCCTCCTTGCCCAAAGGAGCAGATACTGGTCCTGCTGATGGGTTATGGACCTTCTATGGCCCTCTCCAGCTCCCAGAGTAACTGCTTGTCTCCTAGAATCTCCTCCATGCCCTTGAGACTGTGCAGGAGACACAGCAAACCTTCTGGCAATGACACGTGATTGATGTGCCATCCTGGAGAAGTTGGACTACCTGTGCAACCTCTGTAGGGTCCAGGTATCACTCATGCTACCAGTAGTGACACTGACTGTAGCCAAATGCAAAACTAGTGAAGAAACAGTCAGAAAAGATGAGGAGGGAAAATGTCAGTGGCCTCCACCTGTTAAACCATTCCTGTTTTGGGGGTCATCTCATTGTTGCCCTCTAGTGCATCTGTTGTTAATTTCATTAACACCACAGCAGCTGAAACTGATTAACAACCCTCTGCTACTTAACTGACCAGATTAATATCCCATAAGTTTCATTGACTTTATGCTATACCTGATTAAAAAGTGTTCCTTTAATTCTTTTGAGCAGTATATATATATATATATATATATATATAAACACTTTACTTTAAACACACACTAAAGCAATCATCTCAACGATTATCCAATATTATCCTGATTTGCACTGTGAAAATGGGAAAGTGGAAAAGAAAAACACAGAAGAAGAAACCTCTGGGAGGTCCACAGTCACTTTTAACAAAGTTAAGTTCTGATGACTAGGCAACTAGCTGCCTTCATCCATATGCTGTATGATACAAAATACAGAACTGTGAAATAAAAGTGAATATCTGGCTTCCACTGTCCTCTGGTTTTCCCGCCTATGGACAGGATCTGTCCTATTCCCACTTTATTCAGCTTACTGTTCCACATTTCTGAAGTATACTTCCTGTTGTATTTTTTTTTTTTCGTTTCACGCTCCCAATGCTGTAGACTTTAATTTGCTTTTTAAAATGTTTCTTTTCCTCTACTGCATTCTACGCCTGTCATATTTGGGTGAATAGTGAGTACAGCCGCAGAGGTACAATATAAATATAAATCTGACACATAAATGACATTTGATATTTCTTTTTTTGGCCAGTTTTATAATCAGGGAATCATATTTGTTTAAATAAGCAAAATGTTGTCTTGAAATGCAGAATTTGGGAAAGTGGAACAAATGATCCAGTCCATTGGATGCTTTGAAGAACATTAACAGTCAAATTAGAGATGCTTTGGTGTTTTAAAAGCCCTAAATCCTACACACATTTTTGTTTGGCACTAATTTGTCAAAAAAATTTGATTTTGAATATTTTAAATCAGTCAGTCAGTTACATCCAACCCGCCATTCCTAACACAGGGTCATGAGGGTCTGGGGACCCAATCTCAGCCAGCACGGGGCCATGGCGGGAAAAAATCCCGGCAGGCCAGCCCAGCGATGAATATATTAATGCAATATACAAATGGTTGGACACGGGAGGATTTTTTTAAAAGAATTTATTGATTTATTTTTTTCCCATTAGTCTGAGAGTATTATGCTTTATTTCCAATTCAGTTATTTAAGTTTCTTTTCAAGAGGTCCTTCATCTACTGCAGACTCAGGTTGTTGTCCTTTCCTTTTGGGTATATTATAAATATGTGCTGGAAAACTCTCATAAGAAGATTAAATCCTTTTCTTGATCTAATGCTACATACTGTAAATTCGGTGTCACTGAGTAGCGTGAGTAGCTTGGGAATGTGGCAGTGGCAAGGTAGGGGTACTGACAGGAGAACCAGAATGAGAGGTTCAGAAAAGTTCATCATTTTGTTAATTTCGTTAAAAAATGTTCCAAAAATCCTGCAAAGTGTTCTATATATATATATCCATCCCTCATCAAACCGCTATATCCTAACTCACAGGGTCACGGGGTCTGCAAGCCAATCCCAGCCCAAAACGGCACAAGGCAGGAAGCAAACCTCGGCAGGGGACCAAAAAACACACACACACAACACACACACCATTAGGGACAATTTTGAATCCAATGCACCTAACCCATGTCTTGGGCTGTGGAGGAAAACCATACCGAGGAAACCCACACGGACATGGAGAAAACATTTGACTCCACAGTTTGGACCCGGAAGCAAACCTGGATCTTCCTAACTGGAGGTAGCAGGGTACCCACTGCACCACCGTCTGCCCATATATATATTTTTTTATTTGTCAATTTATTCAGTAGATCTGTTGGACTGTGACAAATGAACTTTCCGGCCTCTTTGACCATACTGATCTGACAAAGACATTCCTTGGTTTATATAGTCATACATAAGAAAGACAGCTGACAAGCAGTAAATCATCCTGTGTCTGTCGAAGTTAAATGGAAAGTTAGAACTTTAATTACATAGCCACATTATCAGTTGATGAAACTATACCATTTTTTTAGATGAGGCCTAAAGAATTCCTTTGTTTTATAATAGTAATTTTTTTAATTTTAATATTGTGTGTGTGTGTGTATACATGCAGAATGTATAAAATATATATATATTCATATATAACGCCACTGTGGCTGTTCGTTTGTCTGTCCAGGATTTTAAATCCACCTGACCGCAAAACCATTTGAACTATTGACCTGAAATTTGGTACACATATATACTTTGAAGTCTACTATCCACACCCGGGGGTGATGATTGACCCAAGGTTTTTCCCTTTTTTTATTTTTATTTTTGTAGAAACAACTCGGCAGAGGCAGTAGGGGTACGAGGGGGATGCATACGGCACCGCTCACCCTACCCCCTTTTCATCTTTTTCCACTAACCACTTCATATTCTTAAATCATTCTTGAGGCAGATTGAAGATTGAAGTGCCAGCTAAGTGAAAATAAAAAATGTACAAAAAATTTGCAACACCAACACTGACTTAATCAGTTTAACGGAAAAGATAAAAGAAAAGAAAAAGTGGGTGCCCGAAAACAAAGCAACATCAACCTCTGGAAACAAATGCTAACGACAGAGAAAGAGGATGAAAACTAGGAATGATCTCGCCAGGTAGTGCAGTGCGCCATTACTGTGTATATATATATATATATATATATATATATATTAGGGCTGGGCGTTGCTATCGCAGTAACACATTAAATTTAAATTTATCAAATCAATTATTTTATCGATGCGTAAGTGTTTTGTTGTTGTTATTTATTATTATTTTGAACCCTCAGTCTTAAAAGGGATCAATTGAAATCATGATCTTCTTGTTACATCACCTTACAACGTTTTTATAGAAATTTAGCTTGTTGATTTGATCTCACCCTCTCGTGGCATGAGTAGCGAAGGCAAACAGCTTAAAATGGCATGGGGAGACACCAAAGTGAATGCTCAAAGCAAAATAATCTGTGGATGACATTTTCTATATCTCTGAATCGGACTCTGACTGTTGGACTCGATTTGATGCAAGATGTGGAGATGGTGATCGAAATAAAAGTGGGGTACGCATGATTGGTCCCAGCTGATCGTGGTGCTGAACAAATTCGGTACGATGCATTCGATGGCAACGTTCACCTGGGAGGACAGAACTACGGTGATAGGGGGTGCAAACCAATGTCGGTCTCAGTCCCTCTCACCCCAAAGCTGTCTCACAAAACAGCCACAAGCCAGCCCATGTTTTCCCCTGCTGTATGGTCAGCCAAAAACACAGCAACAGACATTTTCTGTTGTTTAAATGTGAAACCTTGTTTTGTTTTTTGGGGAAAAATATTAGCCCTGAAAGAATTACTACTGAACATAGGACTGTTTATGTTGCTCCTAATTAAAGAAAAATTTTTCTGCTGGTCAGATAAAAAGAAAGAAGATTTAGAAAGTGAACTTGCTGTTGTTTGGAAGGTGCCTGTTATAATGCTGTGATCGTGGCCTGGACTCTGAGGGTAACTATAACAACAAAACGAATCCCTGCAGGGCAAATAGCTTTGTTTTATATTTGATTTGATTATTAATTTAAAAAATTTAAAAAATCCAGCACCTTTTCCCTCAGTTTCTTTAGCGGCACTGTCGCCCTTGGAGGTTATCATTTGGAATAATGCCCGGTCCAGTTTCAAGGAGGGATCATGCCTGTTCTGTCACAGGGATGTCAATGAACTGTAGCTCCCTGCGGCAGCACTCATGCAGCCCCAAACCATGACAAATCCCAACCACCATGCTTGACTGTATTCAAGACACACTTGTCTTTGTACCCCTCACCTGGTTGCCAACCCCACACTTTTGACACCATCTGAACCAAATAAGTTTAAATAGATAGATAGATAGATATGAAAGGCACTATACAGATAGATAGATAGACAGACACATACATACATACATACATACATTTATTAATCCCAGGGAAATTCACATAATCCAGGCGTATACTGAATAAAAAGCAATATTAAATTAAAGAGTAATAAAAATGCATGTAAAAACTGGACAATAACTTTGAATAATGTTAGCATTTACTCCCCCGGTGGAATTGAAGAGTCACATAGTGTGAGAGAGGAACGATCTCCTCAGTCTGTCAGTGGAGCAGGATGGTGACAGCAGTCTGTCGCTGAAGCTGCTCCTCTGTCTGGAGATGATCCTGTTCAGATGATGCAATGGATTCTCCATGATTGACAGGAGTCTGCTCAGCCTGCTCACTCTGCCACGGATGTCAAACTGTCCAGTTCTGTGCCTACAATGAGCCTGCCTTCCTCACCAGTTTGTCCAGGCGTGAGGCGCCCTCTTCTTTATGCTGCCTCCCAGCACACCACCACGTAGAAGAGGGCGCCCACAACCGTCTGGTAGAACATCTGCAGCATCTTATTGCAGATATTGAAGGACGCCAGCCTTCTCAGGAAGTATAGTCGGCTCTGTCCTGTCTTGCACAGAACATCAGTATTGGCAGTCCAGTTCAATTTATCATCCAGCTGCACTCCCAGGTATTTCTAGGTCTGTAGCCTCTGTATAGTCACCTCTGATGATCACGGGGTCCATGAGGGGCCTGGTCCTCCTAAAATCCACCACCAACTCCTTGGTTTTCTGGTGTTCAGGTGTAAGTGGGTTGAGTCGCACCATTTAACAAAGTCTTTGATTAGCTTCCTGTACTCCTCCTTCTGCCCACTTGTGCAGCCCACCATAGCAGTGTTGTCAGCGAACTTTGACGTGGCATGACTCGAGTATTGGAAGTCTGATGTATGTTGGCTGAACAGGACTGGAGAAAGTCCAGTCTCTGCGGCCCTGTGTTGCTATCTTGTTGTTATCTTGGTCTCATCAGACCACAGGACATTGTTTCTAGTAATCCATGTCCTTAGTCTGTTTTGTCTCAGCAAACTGTTAGGCTTTCGCATCATTTTTAGAAGAGCTTCTTCAGGACGACAGCCACGCAGACCAAGTTGATGCAGTGTGAGGCGGTCCTGAGCACCCGATAGGCTGACCCCGCAGCATCGCAGCACTCATCGCCTATTTTCAAAGACAACCTCTGGAAAATGACGCTGAGCACGGCACTCAACTTCTTTGGTCAACCATGGCGGCCCTGTTCTAGTGGAAACCTTTAAAACCCGCTGTATGGTCTTGGTCAACCGTGGCAACTCAGTTTTAGGTGTTGGCAATCGCCTTATAGCCTCGGCCATCTTTAGGAGAGCAACAATTTTTTTCAGTTCCTCAGGAGGTCTTCGCCATGAGGTCCATGTTGAATTTCCAGTGACCAGTATGAGAGAGAGAGGGAGAAAGATAACACCCAATTTAACACACCTGAGACCTTGTAACACTAACAGTCACATGACACCGTGAATCAAAATGGCTAATTGGCCAATTTGGACATTTTCCCAGTGTACTCACTTTTGTTGCCAGCGGTTAGACATTAATGGCTGTGTGTTGACTTATTTGAGGGACAGCAAATTGACACTGTTATACAAGCTGTACACGGACTATTTGACATCGTATCAGAGTGTCTTTATCTTCAGTGTTGTCCATGAAAAGATATCATAAAATATTTACAAAAATGGGAGGTGTACCATTTTGTGAGATACTGTATGTGTATATGTGTTTATATTAGGTTTGAAAATGAACACGCATTTTGCTAATGTGGCCTGTTTAATGTGTTAAAAATATTGTCACATCCAGGGCTGGCAAGGGGAAAACACCCTAGGCAGTATTTGTCGGGGTGATTTTCATGTTTTTTTATTTTTATTTTTATTATTATTGAACATTATAAAACAATAATACTGTATTGTCCTGGCTAGAGACTAAAGTGCTATGTGGCTGTGGAGAGCTATATCCCCCTTTGGGACATTTTCACCCATTTCCCGGGGCACTACGCTGTTATTTCCATGGCTCATCAGTGGAAAACACTTTGTAGAAATAATTATCAAGTCGTTAAAGGGATGAACAACTGAAGATAGTATTTGCAGAGTTTTAGCATACATGTTAATTAATGTATCTTAAGAGGTATATTCTTTCAGTTAAATCAGCCTTGCAGTGTTCAAAGTCTACAGTTGTTTAGTCATTTTTCCCTTAACTCTTTAAAGGGCTGATGTCAACTTTTGTCAAAGGAGGAGTTGACGATGGAATCAACTTTTATCTGTCCCAAAACAAACGTATGTTTAGTTGGGCTCGCTGTTCGAGGGAAAGTTGGTCATTGGTTTGACCATGAGTGTAAGGTGAAAACAAGAGAAAAAATGGCACTGACATAATGGAGAGATAAAGCGCCGAAAGCAAAATACCCGTGCGACGCCAAGTGATCGAAAACAATGTGAGGTCCAGCTTGAGCAGACTGGTCCCAGCTATTTGTTGTACTGACAGTGTTCGCCAGGAGGACGCCACTTAACGATGGTAAGAGGTAGAAACCAGATTGCAATGCACTGGACGCGGGCACACCCCAGCCACGTGAAGGCAGCGTGCAGCAAGTCTGCTGAACATTCTTGGCAAAATGTCAGCCACAGCATGCAAACAGACATTTTTAATCGATTTCTGTGGAACCGTTGCTTTTTCAGAAACTATGTTTATCAGAAAAATATTCAGCCCTCAAAAAGTTAACACATCTGGGGTCAGTTTGACATGCAATAAAAATTGCCTTGTTTTCTTACTGCCTTCTTTTTTACTTGCAGGCATTCAAATTCATTGTTGTACTTGCTCAAGTAATATTTTGTTAAAAGTTCATGTTTAAGTTAAACTATCGTCATTTTTTTTATTCCTTTGGTTGATTATACATGTGATAAAAGCAAAGAGAACGGGGCTCCTAGTCTTGATCGCTTCAAAGAGGGGTTTGAGCTGGCGCTGATCAGCGCATTGCCCCATCCACCCACATGGCAAATCAAGGGCAGGATCCCAGATTGACCCGAGTGCAGCCCATGCGACAGGTGACACCCAGCACTACACAAGTTCAGATGGAATGGAACGGGGTGAGGTTTTTATGGTGGCCCGGGGTGACCCCACCAACCACCAGGTTTTCCCTTTCAGGTTGGGGGCCCCAGGGGTGGGTGCAGATTACGCCATGCCCAGGACGGAGCAAATTTCAGGTTAAGTGCCCACAAGGGCCCAATGAAGTAGTCTTAAAGGGATTCAACCAGCAACCTTCTGATTACCAGTGCAGATCCCTACCCAGAGCCACCCTTATCGTTAAGTGTGGAGCACAATCCCCTTGAAGTCACAGCACGACGCTGGGCTTGGGTCCAGATTACAAAAGCATGTTTTTCTCAGTTGTCTCAGTGATAAAACAACGCACTGAAACGTGAAAATGTTGGGAAATGCCCGGATATTGCTGCTGCAATTTTGGTCAAAATACTTTAAAATCATTCAACATCTGCAACTGGGGGTGTTTCAATGGCTTTTTTTATGATAAGAAAATGGCGGCCGGGAAAAGAATCATAACAAGTGACGATCCTTTATGGGATACCGGAGGGCATCATCATGAGTAGCCGGGGTGACGCATCTGGGTCCGAAGGACATCATCGGAGGGCTGGAAAGGGTTCCCCGGGCCGGAAGTACGCATCCGGAAATAGCCCGGTAGTGACGCCATCTGGGTGGGGCCGGGCGACATCACGCGAGGGCTGGAAAGTGGCCCTCTGGCTGGGGCCGGGTGACGCATCGCGAGAAACTGGCATCATCTGGGGGGACCGGAAGTGACGCTCATCCAGGAACCCGGGGTACGTGAGATAAAAGGAGGGATAGGTCGCCATTTTCACATAATTCTGGATTGGGAGGTATTGTGTGTTATTTATCGCCTTTATTTCTAAAGGTCAGCGAGGGGCAACATTAAACGTAAACCCTCCATCTGTTAATTCTTCCCAGCGCACGGTGTGTCTACACAACTGGTGGGATGGGCGGATGGGGGGTGATTGGGTTATAAATCCATACTTCTGGTAAGGCGCCATGATATCCAGTACACTGGTACTGTGAGTGCTGCACAGAGGGAACCCAGGACCTCTGCGTTCCCAGTTGATTCTGGGGTTCGTCAGTGGTGTGTTCTGCTCCTACTCTGTTCAATGCTTTCGCCTGAGTGTTGGGCAGGGTCGTGGGGTCCAGCGCGGAGCATCTGTTGGTGAAGAAAGATTTGTGGATCTTGACTTTCTTTGACGATGCTGTGATCTTCATGGAGTCAATGGAGTCTCTGATCGGGGCTCTCGAGAGACTGAGTGAGGAGTCTGAGTGTCTGGGCTTGTGAGTGTCCTGATAAAAACCAAAGAGTCAATGACCTCTTCGCACGCCATCAGCAGTGTGTCTGTCTGCGAGAGAGTCGACCTTGTCTGGTGACTTTCCTGAAGTCAGTAGATGGATTGGAAGAGCAGTAAGTGGAGGTCACTGGAAAGGGCTGTGGCGCTCCTGATATCTGCAAAGGACGAAGGTCCAAGTCTTTGACTCCTGTTGCTTCCTCTCTTGCTATATGGTTGCAGACATGGACGCTATCCAGTGACCTGAGATGAAGACTGGACTCTTTGGTACTGTGTCTCCAGAAAGATCTTGGGTACCGTTGGTTGATTTTTGTGTTGCCTCATGGAGTCCCAAATGAGGCAGCATTACCTGTATTGTGAGGTGTGTTGTGTGAGTTCACGGCACCGCCATGTGGCGTTCCCGCGGGTGATCCAGCTCATAGGATTCTCGCTGAGGACACGAGTGGCTGGACCAGGCGAAAGTCGCCCACGACACCTGGCTGCGGAGGGTCGGACTGGACCGGTTCTGCCTGGGGTTGCCAACCAGGATCTCGAGTATTTAGTCATGTGAGTGGGTGCGGCAATGCACTGTACCAGTGTATGCTCCTCAACTTGACTTGACTTCTGGTATCAAAAATACTGAAATACTAGGACTATACGGTTTTAAAAATTGGGATTTTCTGTAGGCTTTTTTTAGTAGATAGATAGATAGATAGATACTTTATTAATCCCAAGGGAAATTCACAAATCCTTAGCATCGATAAGAAAATAGATATAAAAAAGTAGTTTGTTTCACAATCACTTGCTCAGAAATAAGTTAGAGAAACATTCTACAATATGAACAGCTAATCAGAGTAGGCTACACTAAAATAAAGAGTCTTGGCCTGGCTTGAAATGTTGAGAACGACGGGACATCTCTTACACAGCACTCAGATCATTACCACAGCTTTGGGTCCCTGGAGCTAAGCTCGACACCCACTGTTGTTTTATTAATCATTGGAATCTTTGTTCCTGGAATCTTGAGATCATAATATTTCTCTGTTATAAATGTATGGGTAAGTTCAGATAAGTAAGTAGAGCCACGCTTAATGCCTTATGTAAGAGAAGGATTTCAAAATCAGCAGTAAACTAACCCTGGATGTCCTTGTAAAGCCAGAAATTATGTGACAGGATATCTTAATTTCACCAATCATTTTTGAAGAGACTAAACAATACATTGCAGTGGTTAATTCCACTAGAAGAAAAATACATGAATACATCCCTCTGCCATTCATTTTAAAAAATATCTCGCCTTATATGCCATTCATTAAACTAATGTTTGGGCCTGCTTAACTAAAGGGAGACAGATTTTCTTCATTTTGTGTCATGCCCACCAAGTAACAATTCTCATTTTCTTTAAGAACCAAAATTGTTAATTGCTCATCCAGTCTTTAACTGGTTCACACAATTTAAAAGAATTTTACTCTGAAATCAAGAAAAGAAAATGACCAGTGGTGATAAATCCTTTTTGGTTCCGCCACAATTCTCATCTTTACTAATGTTTAGAGCTGATTTGATTTAGTAACGAGCATTGATCTGCTCTACGGTCCTCTAGATACCTTCTTCTTCTATAGGGTTGGTATTTTCATTTGTTCTTTTTCCATATTTTCCCATCTTTCAGTTCTGAAACTTGATATTAGGAATGCTGCTTCTATTGCCTCTTCAGACTTTTTGGAATGAAATTGAATTTGTCAGGGATATTCCGAACCGCCAAGAGGTTTGTCATGGCTTAATGTCGTAGATGGAACTAGTGGCCAGTCCACTCTCTACTGCTGGAAACTCAGATAAGACTTTACTCAATAATATCTTGTTAACTGGTTCTCTGTTTTCAGAAACTAATATTCTTCACCTGTGATGCGAGTAGATAGATAGATAGATGAGATAGATAATAGATAGATAGATGATGGTAGATAGATAGATAGATAGATAGATAGATAGATATGAAGGCACTTAAATAGATAGATAGATATGTGCAGAGGTGCACCTGGGGATGCCTGGGGACACTCAGGTAAAAGTCAAGACCTTTATTTTGATTACAGTGCACCAAGCACCTTCACACTACTCATATAATAAATCAATTCAGCACAACACTATAACCACTCCTCCCCTGCTCAGACACTTTGCTCCTCTACCTCCCAGCACAGCTCAGTGTCTGGACTGAGGCACTGCTCCTTTATAGCCTGACCGGAGGTGTTCCTGTCCCAACAGTCCACAGTTCCTTATTCCTTCCGGTCAGGCAAACAGTCGTTTC
This sequence comes from Polypterus senegalus, assembly GCF_016835505.1. NCBI lineage: Eukaryota > Metazoa > Chordata > Cladistia > Polypteriformes > Polypteridae > Polypterus > Polypterus senegalus. The sequence continues at coordinate 19,991 of NW_024381780.1, forward strand.
TTCAACCCAGGAGCACGCTCCTTCCTGTCACATGACTGTGGCGTACTCCCGGTTATAGGGCACACAAGAGCCCCATGAGCCCCTACAGCGACTCCTGGTGGTCCCCAAGGTATCCAGCAGAGCTGTGTAAAAAGCACTACATAGTCCATAAGGCCCTGCTGGAACCGGGCATGATCCTGCTGTCGGGAGAGCTCCTCCTGGGCAGGCGGTTGACTGGCATAGGAAGCTGGCAGTCCTCCACAATATAAAAGGCACTATTAACAGATAGATAGATGATAGATATGAAAGGCACTATATAACAGATAGATAAATAGATATGAAAGGCACTATATAATAAACAGATAGATAGATAGAAAAGACACTGTAGATAGATATATAGATAGGGCACTATATAATAGATAGATAGATATGATAGGCACTATATGATAGATAGATAGATAGATAGATATGAAAGGCACTATAAATGATAGATAGATAGATAAAAGACACTATAGATAGATATGAAGGCGATAGATGAGATAGATAAGGAAAGGCACTATATGATAGATGATAGACAGACAGACAGATGAGATAGATAGATGGCACCCTGCCCGGGTTTGTTTCCTGCCTGCACCCTATGTTATCTGGGATTGGCTCCAGCAGACCCCATGACCCTGTAGTTAGGATATAGCGGTTGGATATAGATGGATGGATGGATATTTCACTCATGTGAATCATGTATGATTCCTCATTTTCTATTATCACTCAGTTACTGAAGCCAACCAATATAATCTTGGTTTGCTGTCTTTTATCTTTATCATGGTGTCCTCACTACTAAAATGTCATGAAGTGTCTTCCTCTTACCTTCATCCCTTTTTCCTATACCATCCACTATAAAAGCAGAATCCAGATTTTAGTACTGGAAATACCTGCTGTCACCTTCAGTCTTGAGGGTATAAAGATAACATTGGGCACCCAGACCACCATGTCATCTCTTTTAATTTGTTGTTACAAAGAAGATTGCAACTTTGCTAATTGGCTTATGTGTTTTCAATCAAATTGTCATTTCAAGAGACTATCCTTGACCTTTACTGGCCTCTAGTAGTCCCTTCCATTTTCTTCTGCTGTGTTAACAGCATATTGCACTACAATGAAAATCGTTTTATCCTAAGGACTACAACAACAACAACAACATTTATTTCATAGCACATTTTCATCAAACAGTAGCTTAAAGTGCTTTACATAATAAAGAATAGAAAAATAAAAGACACAATAAGAAACAAAAAAGTCAACATTAATTAACATGAAGAGTAAGGTCCAATGGCCAGGGGACAGAAAAAAAAAAAAACCCAGATGGCTGGAAAAATAAAATCTGTAGGATTCCAGACCATGAGACCACCCAGTCCCCTCTGGGCATTCTACCTAACATAAATGAAACAGTCCTTTGGATTTAGGGTTCTCGGAAGGACTTGATGATGAGACTAGAAGATTATCTCATTACACAGAAAAGGTTACTAGGCCTTTCTCAGTCAGTATAGGCCAGTCAGCATAATATCTGTTTAGCTAAATTAATGAAAACAAACATAAAGTAGAAGATTGACAATCACATGTTGTAAAAATGATCAAACCTGACACAATTAAAGGTTTGAGGCAGCCACCTTGTAATATCCCGCTGCAGGGATTAAATTTTCAGACAAGTTACTGGTTTGGAGCCCAGACATGAACTGCCTGAGGTTTGGAAAGATGTCAGTTTTAAGTGATTGACCGAATTGACATAGAGGAACTGGAAGAGACTTTCTAACGTCATCTTAGGCATAGACATACTGTATATAGATAGACACTGCAATCACTGTGTTGCCCAGTCGACACGACACGCCAGCATCCGCTATATTCGAGTGGCAAAGTGCCATTTAAACTAATACAGGTAGACATTTGAAACTGGTTTCTGATGAAAACAAAACATTTTAAACAGTATCTACATAAAACAGATTTTAGCAAATCGTTTAAATGCAATTATTTATATCCATTTATTTATTATTATTAAATAATTCCTCCCATATAGTAACATTTCTCAGACTGCCTTCTTTCCATCTCGAAACATTTCTAGACTGTCTTTTCTTACAACACAATTGAAGTATTGGTTAATGCCCAAAGTCACCTCAGATAGATTATTGTAATGCTATTCTATCTGGCATCCCACACGCTTGGGCACATTTGTGGCAGATGAAATTTTATGTCAGTAAATGTAAAGTATTTACTTGTAGGAAGTTTGAATACACAAAAGGCTCAGAAAATCAAAGTACACCTAATGAGAAGGATTCAGAGTCACAGTGGACTCCAACATCAATTTCCAATGTGTTCAGAAGCTATTAAGAAGTCTCACAGAATGTGAGGTTATAAAACATGGTGAGGGCCTCATCTGGAGTACTGTGTACAGATTTGGTCTCCAGGCTACAAAGAAAGACATAGCAGCACTAGAAAAAGTCCAGAGAGAGCTAGGGCTGATTCCAGGGCTACAGGGGATGAAATATGAGGAAAGTTTAAAAGCTGAGGCTTCTCAGTTTAAGCAAAAGGAGATTGAAAGGGGACGTGATTGGAGTGTTTAAAATTATAGATGGAATCAGTCCAGTGGCTCGAGGATGTTATTTTAAACGAGTTCATCAAAACATGGGGACACAGTTGAAACTTATTAAAGGTCAATTTTGCTCAAACACTAGAAAATATTTCTTAACAGAGAACCACATACACATGGAAATAAGTTACCTAGTAGTGTGGTAGACAGTAGGACTTTAGGGCTTTCAAACCTCGAGTTGGAGTTATTTTAGAAGAATTAATGGATAGGAATGACAGGCTTTTGTTGGGCTGAATGGTCTTTTCTCGTCTAGATTGTTCTAATGTTCAATGAACATGGACTGCCTTTTAGTTCTTACGTTTTATGATCACTTCCTAGGTTTTGCTGATATATAAGTGAGAGGTTTTCATCCTGGAAGTACTGATCAGAAGACAAATCTCTGTAACCCATCTCCTTATTGTGGGTGCTCTACTTACAATGAAGGAAGAAGGAGTTGGAGCTTTGTGTGGGTTTATAGCCATAGGTGTCTGTACTCCAGTAGTAGGTGTTGCACCGTGTTAGCCATTATGGATGCAATGAGAAGTCAACAAGTTCTTGCCTGAAGAAGGGACCTTAGTTGCCCTTAGTTGCTTGATATTGTAATTAGTCAATAAAAGATGTAACTGTGTTTGACTTCTCATTGTATCATAGGTGTACAATATAACTAAAAGTCTTTTAGGTCTGCCTTTGATATAAACCTCGTGAACTAGCTAATTATCTTTGAGTCAGTAGGATCAGTAAGGATAAACCTGGACAGAGTTCAGACTTGGGCAATCTAGCAGATACAATTTAAAGTAATTATAATACATAATATTAAACATCCATCCCTCCATCCATCCTCTTCCGCTGTCCAAGATCGGGTCCGGCAGCAGCTTGAGCAGAGATTCCCACACTTTCCCTGGCCACTTCTTCAGCCTTCTGGGAGAATCCTAGTCTCCAGTGTGTCCTGGTCTTCCCGTGCCTCCTCCCAGTTTGACGTGCCTGGAACACCTCACCAGGGAGAGCCCAGGAGGCATCCTGATCAGATGCCCGAGCCACCTCGTGTGGAGGAGCAGCGGCTCATCTGAGGACTCCCGGATGACTGAGCTTCACCCTATCTTTAAGGGAAAGTCCAGACACCCTGCAGGAGGAACCTCATTTCAGCTGCTTGTATTCGCAATCTTGTTCGTTCAGTCACTACCCATAGCTCTTGACCATGGTGAGGTAGGAACATAGATTGACTGGTAGTTGAGGGTTTGCCCACGGCTCAAGCCCTTTTTCACCACGGCAGACCGATGCAGTGCCCGTATCACTGTGGACGCCGACCGATCCGCTGTCACTCTCACGCCCATTCTTCCCTTACCGTGAACAAGACCACGAGATACTTGAACTCTTCCACTTGGGGCAGGATCTGCTCACAACCCTTAGAGGCACTCCACCCTTTTCCGGCTGAGGACCATGGTCTGGGATTTGGAGGTGTGATTCCCATCCACTCTTCACACTCAGCTCTGAACCGATCCAGAGAGAGCTGAAGGTCACGCCTGATGAAACAAACATGACAACATCATCTGCAAAGCGGTGACTCCAATTCTGAGTCCACCAAACTGGACTCTGACATGAAAAGTGCATCTTATGAGAAGGACATGGACGTGTAGTGGAATCTTGACTCGTCCACATGCAGACAGGATGATGTGTGCATAGGACCATGTGCTGAGACAATAACAGGAACATACAGTTAGGTCCATAAATATTTGGACAGAGACAACTTTTTTTCTCATTTTGGTTCTGTACATCACAACAGTGAATTTTAAATGAAACAACCAGACTGTTGAAGTGCAGACTTTCAGCTTAATTCAGTGGGTTGAACAAAATGATTGCATAAAATGTGAGGCAACTAAAGTATTTTAACACAATCCCTTCATTTCAGGGTCTCAAAAGTAATTGGACAAATTAAATAACTGGAAATCAAATGTTCATTTCTAATACTTGGTTGAAAACCCTTGCTGGCAATGCCAGCCTGAAGTCTTGAACTCCTGGACATCACCAGATGCTGGTTTCCCTCCTTTTAATGCTCTCAGGCCCTTTTACTTTCAGTTGCTGTTTATTTGTGGGCCTTTCTGTCTGAAGTTTAGTCTTCAACAAGTGAAATGCCTGCTCAGTTGGGTGAAGATCAGGTGACTGACTTGGCCATTCAAGAATTGTCCACTTCTTTGCTTTAATAAACTCCTGGGTTGCTTTGGCTGATGTTTTGGGTCATTGTCCATCTGTATCATGAACGCCCATCGCCCAATCAGTTTGAGTCATTTAGCTGGATTTGAGCAGACAGTACGTCCTCTGAACACCTCAGAATTCATTCGGCTGCTTCTGTCCTGTCACATCATCAATAAACACAAGTGTCCCAGTGCCACTGAGCATGCACGCCCTAAGCCATCACACTGCCTGACTCCACGTGTTTTACAGATGAGTGCTATGCTTTGGATAATGAGCTGTTCCACGCCTTCTCCATACTTTTCTCTGCCATCATTCTGGTAGAGGTTGATCTTGGTTCATCTGTCCAAAGAATGTTTGTCCAGAACTGTGCTGAGCTTTTTAGATGTTCTTTAGCAAAGTCAGCTAGCCTTTCTATTCTTGAGGCTTATGAGGGCTGGCACCTTGCAGTGCACCTCTGTATTTACTTTCATGCAGTCTTCTCTTAATGGTAGACTTGGATATCGAATCACCGACCCCTGGAGAGTGTTGTTCACTTGGAGGGCTGTTGTGAGGTTTCTCTTCACCATGGAAATGATTCTAGATCATCCACCACTGTTTTCTTCGTGGACGCTCCAGGTCTTTCATGCGTTTGAGTTCACCAGTGCTTCTTTCTTTCACGATGTACCAAACTGGAGATTTTGCCACTCGTAATATTGTAGCAATTCTCGGATGGGTTTTTTCTGTTTTCACAGCTTAAGGATGGCTTCTTTCACCTGCATGGAGAGCTCCTTTGACCGCATGTTGTCTGTTCACAGCAAAATCTTCCACATGCGAGTACCACACCTCAGATCAACTGCAGGCCTTTTATCTGCATAATTGATAAGACATAACTGACTGGACTTGAACACACTGCCCATCAAATAGCCTTTGAGTCGATTGTCCAGTTACCTTTGAGCCCCTGAAATGAAGGGATTGTGTTCAAAAATACTTTGGCTGCCTCACATTTTATGCAATCGCTTTGTTCACCCCATGAATTAAAGCTGAAAGTCTGCACTTCAACTGCATCGGAGTTGTTTCATTTAAAATTCATTGTGCTAATGTACAGAACCAAAATGAGAAAAAAGTTGTCTCTGTCTAAATATTTATGGACCTAACTGTTGGGGTAGCCCGGACACAGACAGGTAGACATGATTCTATTACAAGTTCAAAACATAAGTAGAATGCTACCCAGTGCCGCAGCACCAATCACCCCATCGTCCTGCCGCTACAACAATGCCTTGCTCAGTCCTTCTGACCGCCTCGGCTCTCTCTCCGAGCTCCGTCCTCTTCCACCCATCTTGCTTCGACTGAGAGAGGCGGTCCCTTTATCTGCACTCGATGAGCTCCAACTGCTCCCCGGCAATCTTCCGCTGACCGCCCAGTCTGGTGGAAGTGCGGCTGTTCTCCCGAAGCTCGGGTGTCCCTGCTTCTTTCCCAGCACTTCCTGGTGTGTTGCGGAAGTGCTGAGGTCCAGGGTCCCCAAGGCAATTGGGGACCTCCTGGCAGTGACCACGGGCCCCTACAGGGGTGGGCTCCATGCCCTGAACCCGTGGCTCCCCAAAGGAACCAGGATGGCTGGCCCCACATGACCCTAGATGCAACCCCCCGTCTTCCAGGCGCCCGGTGTGGCCCTGGCATCCTCGACACTGTATAGAATGCACTCACTCCAGGATATTGTAAGCAGTTTTAGTCTCCATGTTTCCTTAAAAGATACCTCAGCACTAGTGAAAGTCCAGAGAACCTCTGATGACGGATTTAGGACCATGCAAAATAAGGGAGGAGGGAAGACTGAAGAAGTCGACATGTTTTCATTTAATCAAAATTGAATTAAGAGAGTCATTCCCGAAGAGTTTACAACAATGAGGGGAATTAATAGGCTGGATGCCATGACTTCAGATGAGTTCTCCACCCAGAACACAGTGGGTGCTGGATTAAAGTTTGTAAGGGTACATTTTGCATTTAAATTGGAAAGGTTTCTACAGAGAACAAAATAGGGTTGTCCAGATCTAATTAGCAATTTCATTACGCTATAACTTATTAAGTTTATTACATGAAAATCACCGAAAGTCCTAGACCATCGAGAGTGTGCTAAATGACAACCAAAGAACGTTTCTGACTAACTGGAATCCCAGCATAATTAGATCTGGACCATCCAGTAGATAGGTGAAACCAAGGAGGTAGATTTGTGAACCTTGGATATCAATGATTTTGAGGTTAGGTGAACAGGAAGTTGAGAAACTATGTAGAACTCTGCTTATTCAAAATATTCTGATATTCTACAGTCAAGCTGAATCTGTGTTTGTCAGGTATGCAATACACACCATTGAACCTTTTCCATCACATTTACATCAAGATACCCCATTTGTACAAGGAAAGACCACAGACTATGTTTTGTTCCAAAATGTTCCCTTTGGGGATCTTTATTTTGGCACCTTCATTTTGGTGAGGAAGTGCCAGTAAAATGCATTTTGGATCTTGGGGTCTTGACAAAGGTATGCAAGATGCTCAGTGAGATATTTTAGGTGAAATTTGATTTAGGCCAACATTTTACCCCCAGAGAATTTAGTGACTGCACATGCGCTTATAACGGCTCGCCAGCTCCAGTCCTGATGGACCACCGTGCAGGTTTTCATTCTAACCCTTTTCTTAATCAGTGTCCTGTTTGTGCAGCTCATTAACTTCTCTTGAACTATTAGTTGATTTGCTCTTGAAGACTCGGACCCCTTAATTGCTTTTTTCCTAATATGAAACAATAATGAGATACAAATGAGCAAACAACTGGTGTCCTCATAGCAGTTCTGAAATAAAGAAAAATGACGGTCTCAGGAATGTCAATCTGCTCAGATCCCAAAACATTTTCACAGTGCTCTTAGAAAAGAAAATGAACAATTTCGAAATGTCTGCTATTGCACCACGAGAGCAGCAACAAGCCACGAAATTAAAAGAACGGGTTTAATTAACGCAAGAATCGCACCTCATTAAGCAGCTGGTTGGAGTGAAATTGGTTGGGAATTGTGGCCCTGACTTAGTTGGTCTCTGATGGCTCCCTCACTTCACATTTCATTTCTGTTTGGGTGCCATTAAGGAAGAAATGAAGCAATTCAGAGGAACAATGAAGACATTCAGGGGAACAAATCTTAAAAGAAGTCAATTAAATGAATTTAGAAGAAGTTAATTAGCAGCACAAATAGGGCACTCATAAGGGGTTAGAATGAAAACCTACAGCCACGGTGTCCTCCAGGACCGCTTTTATTACCACTCTGGGCAGTGCCAGGTACCAATCTGTTGGTTGTTATGTTTATGCATGTTAACACATTTTATTTTTATTTCATGTAGTGCTCTTCGACAACAACATGCAAGAACACAAGACAGTGGAGTTTATTCCCCAATAATATGAACAAATAACTGCACATTATAGGTGTGTATTTGAGGTGCTGTATGTTCATGCTTTCTCTGTCATTAATTTTACCATCCTGAACTCTAGATATCACTCTATTTAGGATGCCAGTAGAAAAAAGCAGGAAAAGTCAACTTAAGAGTCGGGGTTAAATCCAAGAAGAAATGTTTCCAGCTGCTCACATAAAGAAAATATTAAATGTGAAGTAATGAGCCAGATACATTTTTTTTCCTCCCAGCATATTTAATGATGGAGAAAGGCCTGTGTCTCTTTTAATATCATCCCGTTCTTTTTGATTGAACACATTCAGGGCCCTAGTCAAACACAGCCCACTCTCTTAAATGAAGGGCATAGTCATGTGAAGGCACCTCCTAGGCAGCGGAGCACACAAGGAGCACCCGTCTGCACTTAAATAGAGCCAGGAAGTTTTCTAATCTTGCAGAGTGATCGATATGGAGGATGCTGCCTCAGTGGAGACGAGTAGCCATGTGGATAAATTAAAGCCGTGTCAGCCCAGAAAGGTTAAATTTGATTACAAAACACTGCTGAGCTTCAAAGAAACCTGATGTATTGTTGCGCGACAGGGGGAAGCATTTTGCAATGCCGGTTTATTTTGTTTCTTACATACAGTGGGATCAGAGCCTGCGTATTTTTTTATTTGCTTGCACTGGCTTTTCTTTGAGTATTACAGATCTTGAAAGTAAAGCACCAAGTCAATTGCCAATATCACATGTGAAAGTGTAGAACCAAGTTTCGGATTCTTCCACTACAGAATAGTAGACTTCTGGTATCTCAGAAATGTTACAGAAGGCTGAAGCGATTTATCTATCCATCCATCCTTATCCAACCCGCTATATCCTAGTAAGGGTCACAGGGGTCTGCTGGAGCCAATCCCAGTCAACCAGGCGCAAGGCAGGAAACAAACCTCGAGCAGGTGCCAGCATGGCACACACACCAATTTAGGATCACCCATGCACCTGACCTGCATGTCTGTGGCTGTGGAGGAAACCCACAGAAACGGGAGAACATGCAAACTCCACGCAGGGAGGACCCGGTAGCTAACACTGTGCCACCGTACCCTTATTATTCTATATATAATATATTTTTTAAACAATTTCTTAGAGTAGGAATTCACTTTCTGAATAGGTGATAATAAGAATAAGGTATACAGTATGTTACAGTGGGGGCATCATGATTTTAGTGAGAGCCTAGGTGGGCATGGCCAAAAAGGTTGGGAACCACTGCTTTAAAATGAATTGTTGAAGGTAAAAATTCAGCACATTGTGGTGCTTAAATTATATGATGGTAGCCAACATGCCCACCATAAAACACGGGTTGTCACCAATTGTTGCTACAGCTATGAAGAAAAAGTCAGTCAGTGTCCAACCGCTTATATCCTAACACAGGGTCACAGGGGTCTGCTGGAGCCAATCCCAGCCAGCACAGGGCGCAAGGCAGGAACAAACCCAGGAAGGGCCAGCCCACTGCAGGCAACACACACACACCAAGCACAATTTAGGTTAACCCATGTCTTTGGACTGTGGAGGAAACCCACGAGACACAGGGGAACATGCAAACTCCACGCAGGAGGACTCGGAGCGAGCCCGGTCTCCCTAACGGGCAGCAGCACCACTGCTAGCTGGGCATTTAGATTTTCCTCCATTTTCCTTTACTATATTACTTCTTGTTCCAGGATGGTCAGACACAGCATCCATGTGAAATCCTAGCATGCTACAATATACAGGATTTTCTGTTCCCAGATGATGTCCTTCCTTTAAACTGTGAAGAGACATTAGGCTGATGATGAAGCTTTTAGGTCTCTTATCTGTGCTCTCGAAAATGTTCTGTTCTTGGTTCATTTCTGTTCAGTATCCATCCATCCATCCATTTTCTAACCCGCTGAATCCGAATACAGGGTCAGGGGCCTGCTGAGCCAAACCCGCCAAACAGGGCACAAGGCAGGAACCAATCCTGGGCAGGGGTGCCAACCCACCACAGGACACACACAAACACCAGCGCCAATTTAGAATCGCAATCCACCTAACCTGCATGTCTTTGGACTGTGGGAGAACCGAGGCTCCGGAGGAAACCCACATAACGGGAGAACATAGCAAACTCCACGCGAGGGAGGACCGGAAGCGAACCGGTTCTCCTAACTCTGAGGCAGCAGCGCTACCACTGCCACGGCACCCTATTCACTATACACTGAAATGCATTTCTTCCTCTCATATGACAGTGGTGTCAGAGTCCATGTAAAAATCAGTCCTTGAAACAAATCTATCGAGGTAAACTCACAAAGTGTTTGAATATAATGCACCATTATTTGCTGCTAGAGCTGCACAGTAGCAAAACTATTTTGTGAAATCTCAAAGCTTTTGTTTCAGTATCGAACTTTGATTCACTAGCACAACATCACATACAAATGATATAAATAACATACAGTCAAAGTCAAAGTATGTGAACCCTAGGAATCTCTCTCCCTCTATTTGTGTCTAATTCCCATATAAAACATGGTGTATCTTCATGTCAGTCAATAATGAACACACAGTCTCCTATAACTAAAGATACGAGATTTTCAGACAATTTTGACCGTATTGAAAAATCATTCAAAATGTGAAACTGAAGGTTGGAAAAAGTAAGTGAACCCTAAGCTAATGACTTTACAAAGCTCATTACGGTCCGAATTAGCTTACACCTGAGTCCATTTAATGAAACGAGTTCAGAGGTGTGGTGGCCTAGAATGACTTTGATTGATCAAAACACTATAAAGTTTGAGTTTGAGCTTTGACAAGAAGCATATCCAGATGGAGTCACGCCGCACAAAAGAGCTGTCTGAAGAGCACGATCGAGATTTGTTAATCTCCATAAGGCTGGAAAGGGTTACAAAGTCATCTCAAAATTTGAGATATTCATCAGTCTGCTGTGGCAAGCGGTCTATAAATGGAGACCATCTGGTATTCTGGCTACTCTGCCTAGAAGTGGGCCCTGCCAAGATGACCCCAAGAGCACAATGCAAAGACATCAATGAGGTAAAGAAGAACACTAGAGTGACAGCAAAGGACTTGAAGAAGTCGTTAAAACTGGCTAACATCTCCGTTCATAAGTCAACTATACGAAAACACTGAACAAGAAAGGAGTCCATGGCAGGACCAAGCCACTGCTATCAAAAAGTACATTGCTGAATGCCTGAGTTTACGAAAGAGCTTGGACACTCCACAACGGTACTGGGAAAATGTTTTGTGGAGGATGAAACCAAAATTGAACTATTTGGGAGGAACAAGCAGAACTTCATTTGGCGTAAAAGGGCACCGCATATCAACATCAAAACATCTTCCCTACAGTAAAGTATGGTGGAAAGAACATCATGATTTGGGCCTGCTTTGCTGCATCAGAGCCTGGACAGCTTGCCATCATTGACGGGAAAATGAATTCACAAGTTTATCAACAAATTCTCCAGGATAATGTGAGGGTGTCTGTCCATCAACTTAAGCTCAGAACAGGCTGGGTGATGCAACAGGACAACATCGCAGCAAATCCACAGCACAATGGCTTCAGAAGAACAATTCGGCCTTTTGGAGTGGCCCAGTCAGAGTCCAGATCTCAATCCTATTGAGATGCTGTGGAATGACTTGAAAGAGAGAGAGAGAGAGAGCCATACACAGAAGACAACCAAAGAATATGGAAGAGTTAAGGCAGTTCTGCAGGGAAGAATGGCCAAATTCCCTAACGATGTGGTCGATCTGCAGTTACAGGGAAGTGCCTGGTTGAGGTCATTGCTGCCAAAGGAGGGTCAACCAGTTATTAAATCCCAAGGTTCACTTACTTTTTCCACTACCATTGTGAACGCTGAATGCATTTGTAAATAAGGACATGAAATTAACATTTTTGTGTGTCATGCTTACAGCTCAATGTACATCATACCTGTGACTTAGATAGATCACATCACTTTACGACAATTCATGCAGTAAAAGATCATTCCAAAGTGTCACGTCTTTTACTTTGATGTAGGTTTATCATCATCGAAATATTCACGATTAGTTCAATATAAAGGAGATGCAAGTGGGACATGTCGTGTCTATAGTGTGTATGCTCATGCAAAAATATTACGAAGAACACAGAAATAAGTGAGGATGATTGGGCTGTTACTGGTGCTCTGACAAATCTTTAGTCTAGTGGGAGTTTTGAATTCACCTAAAGCTTACCCAGTGGGAGTTTTGAACAACCTTTGACACTGTGAATGATCCACGAGTGATACTTTGACGACTTGTGACACAGTCATCTGCGCAGAACCACTTATTGTCCAGACTCACAACACACTGTCATTTATTTCTAGAGTGACTGTTGCTGAACCACCCAGACAACAAGAGAATGCGACATCCTTCTTTACTATAGGGCGCCAGATCTAATATGCAATTTTCATTACGCTATATCTATTAAGTTTATTACATGAAAATCACCAAAATCGTCCATCAAGAAGTGTGCTGAACTGCGACATGAAGAATCTTCTTGCCCGAACTGAATCGCCCCGCATAAATCAAAAGTCATCCAGACGATCTGGATCTGCATATAGATCTGGACCACCTGTATCTGGATCCGCTGACTACGTCCACTCCTCTTCTGACTGTCAGATTTGATATGTTCTTAATGCCATTTTTATGTTTTTCACTTACCATTTATTTTTATTCTGTTTGTGTTTACAATTTGAGTGTCCTCAATGGTTGTCACATATTCAGGTTTTGCTACCATATTTGTTTGCATTCACACTTGTTACTGACAAAAACGCATTTATTTATTCATAGTGGACCATTTATTCAGTCCACCTTCTCATCATTGCAAATATCCTGCCTTCCAAATACGAAATCAAGTGACTGTAACTCAGTTTATTGCAGCAGCATGGTTTACAGTTTAGTTGATGTACAATCAAACATTTGAATGTGCATGTAATTATCCAGCCAGATGTGATATTATTTGGACGTAATCATTAAATCAGGAAGACTAAGATTAGAAAGATGTGACTTCCAAATCTCTCTATCTGCTATGCTCTGTAGGTTGTACAGTTCGAATTTGCCATAAATAGTATGAACTGATGGATCCATCATGCCCGTAAAGTAGAGGCTGCTGGTGTACTGCAATTGTATCTGAATATTTTTTAGCATGCATTAGACCTTTAACCAGGGCTGAGTCGGTAGATAAATCCTTCGACTCTGACTCCAACTCCTTAGTTTCCGATGCTTCTGACTCGACTCTCTGTATTTAATACAGTGATACCTTGAGATCTGAGCTTAATTTGTTCGGACTGAGCTCGTAAGTCAAAATGCTTGTATCTCAAATCAATTTTCCCCATTGAAATTATGAAATGAGATTAATTCATGCCAACCCCCAAAAAACCATCCCAATTTTTTTTAAATGTTTTCAACATAAGGAAAATTGGATTTATACGAACAAATATTGTATACAAACAAAATAAAACCACATAGATAGAGAATCTAAAGAAAGAACAGATGTTGGCGAAGCCGATTAGCTTATTGTAATCTTTTTCCTTGGTGTTTTGTGTATGTCCTGTGGTGGTTGGCACCTGCCGGGATTGGTTCCTGCCTTGTGCCTGTGTTGGCTGGATTGGCTCCAGCAGACCCCGTGCCCTATGTTCAGAAAATGGATGGTTGGATGGATGTTTTTTCTTTCACTTCACTTTTTGCTTAATTTAATTTTCTTCTTCACTGTTTTTTTTTTTTCACGCTCCGCACTTTCATTCTAAGGCGTTTCAATAGAAACCTGTCCAAGGAGCTTTGTTTAGTCCTCCCTTTAGAATGTTTCTGAAATGCGTTAGGCAAGTGCTATTAAATAGCGCGCCAAATCAGTTGCAACTTTTCAGGGTATTTCTTTTCATGAAGTCGAGTGTTAGGCAAGTGTCTTTAAAAGTGCTGGTCGAGATCGTTGCAACGCAGGACGCTTTTCTTTAAAGTTCAAACTTTTTCCCACATTGCAAACACTTCCTTTATTATTTAAGGATAACCTTCGCGATATCGATCTCCTGCAGAACCTCCGCATGTTGCGTCTGGTAGTTCCGCCAACTCCTCCGTCGTCAGTTCCTCGAATGTGTGGCTACAAGCTCTTTGATGGCTCGATTTGAATTTTGGCTGAACTCAAGGCAAAAATCGACTTAGATGGCTCATATCTCAAAAACTCTGCGCTTGGGGCACTCGTGATCTCAAGGTATTCTAATGAACGAGGTGTGGCAGAAAAGTAATGGACTCGATTTTTATTTACAAAGTTTTATTTTTTCAAACATCAATGTTATCCCTTCAAGTAGTTCCTTGCAGCACACGATGAACGTTGTTCACTGTTGGTGCAGCGCTGGAAGTCTTCAACCGGTATGGTCTTCAGCATGTCCGTACACTCTTTTGGATGTTTTCTAAAGTCCCAAATGACGTCCTTGAGGACATTTTCAGTTTAGGAAAAGGAAAAAGTCACACGGACTGAGGTCAGTGAATAAGGGGCTGGGAACCACAGAATGCCTTTGAGGTCAACGTCTGTTAGGAGAGAGCAGTGTGACATGGGCGTTGTCATGATGGAGCGTCCATTTGTCTGCAATGTCTGGTCTCACGCGAATGACCCTTTTTCTGAGCCTTTCAAGGACGTCTTTATAAAAAACTTGCTGACAGTTTTCCTGGAGGAATCAAATTCTTTGTGATCGATTTCCCTTTTGTCAAAAAACAAATCAGCATTGATTTGATCTCGATTGCTCATTCGAGCTTTGAGTCGAGGAGAGTTTGCATGTGCCACTCCTGACTTTGCCTCTTGCCTGCGTGGATCGTATTCAAAATCCATGATTCATCACCTGTGATCACCACGACTAAAGAAATCTTGCTCATTAGCGATTCTCTCAAGAAGATCAAGACACTTGTTTTTCGAATGTCCTTCTGCTCAATTGTGACGTTTTCGCACCATTTTGGCACAGGCATGTGCAAACGTTCAGTCAAAATTTGATGAACGGTAAATCTGTTCAAATTTAATTGTTCACTCAGCATTCTTAATGTTAAACGACGGTCGATCTCACAAGAGTGTTCACGTCAATGTTTGGTTTTCAGTTGAAGGCCTCCCTGAACGGTGTTCATCTTCAACGTTTTCGCTCTTCCAAAAATGATTTGTGCACCAGCGAAAACTTGAGCTCGGGGTAAAGAACGTTCCCATAGGCCTGTTTTAACTTTTCAAACGTCACACTTGCCGTTGATGGCACAACGTTGCTCCAAATTCGCTGTTCCATTTTGCGTGACAACCAAACACAACTTCGCTAGTAGCAGTCACGAAATCACTAGAACGGGGG